>NC_077248.1:45827231-46127231 GCF_947179165.1 Solanum dulcamara | reverse complement strand
TGACCACTTCTTTCCTCGAGAATTAAGGGAAGCGAAAGTGGAGGAATTTGTAAATCTGAAACAAGAAGGCATGACTGTTAAGGAGTACAGCCTGAAGTTCATCCAGTTATCTAGGTATGCTCCAGAACTGATCCCAGATGTGAGGTCAAAGATGAGGAAGTTCGTCTTTGGGTTAGGGAGGCATATAAAGAAGGAGTGCAAAGCAGCATTGTTGATCTCGGACATGGATATTTCCAGGTTGATGGTGTATGCTCAAAAGGTAGAGGATGAGAAGAGGAAAGACAGAGAGGAGCATCTGAGCAAAAGGCAAGATCAGCTGGACATGAGAATGAGCAGAGGCAAAGCAAGGGCAACAGGCCCTTATTCCAGAAGAGGCTTTCCAATTATGCCTCATCTACCGCCAGTGCACCGATGCCGCAGAACAGGTATGATCGGCAGGGACAAGGTCGCCAGAATTTCAGACCCCGGGGTTCTTAATCACAGGACAGTGTAAGTTAAGGTGCGAGGGGGAAGACACCATGCAGTAAGTGTGGTAGGCTCCACTTGGGAGAATGCAGAGCGGAAAGGGTTGGTTGTTATAAATGCGGCCAAATGGGCCATTTTCAGAGGGAGTGTCCAATAAGGGGAAATAGAGTCCAGCATTCTGCCACCGCACCGCCGGCTAGAGGTAATTAGAAGGGCATTACTTCGGGCACCAGCGGAGGTACAAACCGTTTATATGCCATGGGTAGTCGCCAAGATCAAGAGGACTCTCCAAACATCATGATGGGTATGATTCGAGTCTTTTCTCTTGATTGCTATACTTTGATGGATCCGGGTGCCACCCTATCTTTTGTGACTCCTTACGTGGCTAGTAAGTTTAATAAAATTCCCGAATGCCTTCTTGAGCTTTTCAGTGTAGCTACTCCGATCAGTGATTCTGTCTTAGCTGAGAGAGTCTATAGAGATTGTATTGTGTCAACTCATCACAGGGATACCTTGGTGGACCTAGTTGAGTTGGACATGGTCGATTTTGATGTAATTCTTGGCATGTACTGGCTTTATGTCTGTTATGCCTCTATTAACTATAGAACTCAGGTTGTCAAATTCAAATTCCCGAACGAAGCTGTCATAGAGTGGAGAGGTAGTCCTGTTATGCCTAAGGGTAAGTTTATTTCATACCTTAGGGCCAGGAAGCTAATCTGAAAAGGGTGCATTTATCACCTTGTCCGAGTGAAGGATGACAATATCAAGTGTCCATCCTTTGAGTCAGTTCCGATTGTCAACGAGTTTCCGGATGTCTTTCCTGAAGATCTCCCTGGAGTCCCTCCAGATAGGGAGATTGACTTTGGGATTGATGTTATTCATCACACCCAGCCTATCTCAATTCCTCCATATAGAATGGCCCCAGTTGAGTTGAGAGAGTTGAAGGAGCAGTTGAAAGACTTATTAGATAAGGGATTTATTAGGCCGAGTGTCTCACTATGGGGAGCTCCGGTCCTATTTTTTCGAAAGAAAGATGGGTCTCTTAGAATGTGTATTGACTATAGGCAGCTGAATAAGGTCACCATAAAGAACAAATACCCTCTCCCTAGGATAGATAATTTATTTGATCAACTTCAGGGTGCCACGTGTTTCTCAAAGATAGACTTGAGATGCGGTTACCACCAATTGAAGGTAAGAGAATGTGATATTCCGAAGACTGCTTTCTGGACTCGTTATAGCCACTTCGAATTTTTGGTCATGTCCTTTGGGTTGACTAATGCCCCCGCTGCTTTTATGGATCTCATGAACCGAGTATTCAAACCATATCTTAATATGTTTGTGATTGTATTCATAGATAATATTCTGGTTTACTCCAAGAATGAGGAGGAGCATGCCCATCATCTTAGAGTCATCTTGCAAACTTTGAGGAACCAGGTATTGTATGCAAAGTTCTCTAAATGTGAATTTTGGCTTGCATCAGTGGCCTTCTTAGGCCACATTGTATCTGGAGATGGTATTCAGGTTAATGCTCAAAAGATTGAGGTAGTAAATAATTGGCCCAGACCCACATCCCCGACATAGATAAGGAGCTTCTTGGGTTTGGCTGGCTATTATCGAAGGTTTGTAGAGGGATTCTCATCCATATCATCACCATTGGCTAATTTGACTCAAAAGAAGGCTAAGTTCTGATGGTCCGATGCTTGTGAGAAGAGTTTTCAGATATTGAAGACCAAGCTAACCACTGCTCCTATTCTAACCTTGCCCGATGGTACAGAGGGTTTTGTGATCTATTGTGATGCATCCAGAATTGGTTTGGGTTGTGTATTGATGCAAAGGGGGAAGGTGATAGCCTATGCTTCAAGACAGCTTAAGGTTCATGAGAGGAATTACCCAACTCATGACCTTGAGCTGGCAGCTGTGGTGTTTGCGCTTAAAATCTGGCGCCACTACCTATATGGAGTGCATATTGATGTATTCACCGATCACAAGAGCTTGCAATACGTCTTTAGCCAGAAGGAACTCAACCTAAGGCAAATGAGATGGCTTGAGCTACTCAAGGACTATGATATGAGCATCCTCTACCATCCAGGTAAAGCTAATGTTGTTGTTGATGATCTTAGCAGGTTGTCTATGGGTAGCACTGCCTACGCGGAGGGAGGAAGGAGAGAATTGGCGAAGGAGGTACACAGATTAGCCCGATTGGGAGTTCATCTGGAAGAGAACAATGAAGGAGGAGTTACTGTTCAGGATTGGTCTACGTCCTCACTTGTGGTAGAGGTAAGGGAGAAGCAAGACCAAGATCCCATCCTTCTCCAATTGAAGGGAGTTGTTCACAAACAAGAGGTAATGGTTTTTACACAAGGGGGAGATGGTGTGTTGAGGTACCAAAATAGATTGTGTGTGCCGGATGTCGATGATGTTTGAGAGAGGATTATGGCCGAAGCGCATAGTTCCAGGTACTCTATTCATCTAGGCTCCACGAAAATGTATCATGATTTGAGGGAAATCTATTGGTGGAGTGGGATGAAGAGGGATATTACGGAATTTGTTTCCAAGTACCCGAATTGCCAACAGGTGAAGGTTGAGCATCAAAGGCCATGTGGTCTAGCTCAAAATATAGAAATTCCAGAATGGAAGTGGGAGATGATCAACATGGACTTTATCACAGGTCTACCGAGGTCCCGAAAGAAACATGATTCGATTTGGGTGATTGTGGATAGAATGATGAAATCAGCTTACTTCTTGGCAGTTAAGACTACTAACACCGCAGAGGATTATGCAAAGTTGTACATACAGGTGATCGTCAGATTGCATGGGGTCCCTTTGTCTATTATCTCAGACAGAGGATCTCAATTCACTTCCCAATTTTGGAAATCCTTTTAGAGGGGATTGGGTTCGAAGGTGAATTTGAGTATGGCCTTCCATCCCTAGACACATGGCCAAGCAGAGCGCACCATTCAGACATTGGAAGATATGTTGACGGCATATGTGCTTGACTTTAAGGGGAATTGGGATGATCACTTACCTCTCATAGAATTTGCATATAACAATAGCTATCATGCAAGCATTCAAATGGCTCCTTATGAAGCTTTGTATGGGAGAAGGTGTAGATCTCCCATTGGGTGGTTTGAAGTTGGTGAAGCCGAGTTGATTGGGCCTGACCTTGTTCATCAAGCAATGAAGAAAGTGCGAGTTATTCAAGAGAGGCTAAAGACAGCCCAAAGCCGCCAAAAATCTTACACCTATGTGAGGAGGAGAGACTTAGGGTTTGAGGTGGGTGATTGGGTGTATTTGAAAGTGTCACCTATGAAGGGTGACATGAGGTTTGGAAAGAAGGGGAAACTTAGTCCTCGATATATTGGTCCGTACCAAATTTTGAGACGGATTGGGAGTGTTGCTTATGAGTTGGACTTACTCTCAGAGCTAGCTTCTATTCATCTGGTGTTCCACGTTTTAATATTGAAAAAGTGCTTGGGCGATCCCTCGTTGGTAGTCCCTATTGATAGCATTGGAATTAAGGATAGCTTATCCTATGAAGAAGTTCCGGTCCAAATTATTGATCGCCAAATTCGCAAATTGAGGAACAAAGAGGTCGCCTCAGTCAAAGTCCTATGGAGGAATCAACTTGTTGAGGAAGCCACATGGGAAGTGGAGGAGGCCATGAAATCTAAATATCCACACCTATTTGTGCCTACCGAGGAGAATGTTGAAGTTAATGACCATTTCCTTGACTTGAATTCATTTGTCCCTTTTTGAGTTTTGATTGATATTTGTTTGATAATATGATTGGTTGAATGACTGAAATTTCGATTGTGATTTGTACCCCGAGTCCATTCTTGGTTGCTTGTCATTCGAGGACGAATGATCCCAAGGGGGAGATAATATAACATCCCTCAAAAAATTTACCCTAAGATTCGGGCCCTCCTTGTATACATGTGAGGCCCATCATATTTAGTTCGAAGTATGTACTCGATTTAAGATGAGTCCTTGAGAAACTAAAGAGCGTTAGAGGTGATGTAGGGTCATAGAGAACCCCTAGGACCGAGCTAAGTCCCAAAAAGGTTCGTCTAGGCTAAGTTAGGATGAGTTCGTATATGGGGTCGACTTCTAATGGACCTATCTTTTGAAAGATGGAAATCTAGGTGGATCGCGACTTATTAAATTAAAGGTCGTCAAGTCTTCTTTCCAACGCCACCAAGAATGTGAATTTTGGAGTTCGGAGTTGAAAGATATGACAATCCTAAGATGAGCTAGCACGGTAGGAATTTCATTTTTTGGCCTGGGTTGCAACTGCTGGGGGAAATGGCCCTGGCGCTGTAAGGGAGCGACGCGCCAATATCGCGCCAGGAACATGCCTCAGTAGTTTGGCCCCTAGAGCGATGCGCCGCTAAAAGTTGTGCAGGGTTTTTCAGGCGAAATTTCTAGAACCCAGAAAATATGGCCTTGGCGCTATAAGGGCGCGACGCGCCACTATCGCCCTAGAAACATGCCTCAGTAGTTTTCTCTCTGGCGCGGTGCGTCACTGCGAGGTGTGCAGGTTTTAGGCGTAATTGGCCTGGCGCTACAATGGCGTGGCGCGCCACTATCACGCCAGGTGCATTTTTAGCCTATTTTCAGAACTTTTGAGGAGGGGCAATTTAGGAACTTACCCAAATTATATATGTATTGCCTTTGGTCTTTTGGGAACACATTTCTCAGCCTCACTCTCTCTATAAAAAGCCCTAGGAGCTTCTCTCTCTCTCTTCTTCTTCTTCCCCATTTCCAATAAGAAGAGTTCCAAGAGCTTCAAAATTTGAGTTCTCCATTGAAGACCCAACATAAAGGTTTTCTTCAAGTCTTCACTAAGGTATGTAAGGCTATCCAAAACATGGTTTGAGTTCACCCATGTGCCCTACTTTTGCTTTGAGGTTAGATGTTCATGAAAATAGAGTTCTTGGTATGGTTTATGTTTGTATAAACTTTGTCTCCTATTTATTTGATGCTATATGTGTTGATGTTGTTGAGTTAAGAAGTCCCTAAAATCCTTCATGTTAGTATGAGTTGATGGAGATGACTTGTTATTACGTCTTGTTGATCTCTTTAGCCATGTGATTATGTTGCTTAAGTCAATTTCCTTAAACGTGTTATTCTACTTAAATTGTTGAGCTAAAGTTACAGAGTTGTGCTAAATCTTGAGGAGATGTCATAATTGTTTATCTAAATAAGGATTGATTGAGTTGATTTGAGGATGGAATTGATGAGTGGACAAGTTCCTAAATGAGACTTGCCATTATGACTTAAATTGAGTTAAGAATGAGGATAAAGTTGATGAGTGGGAAATGTTCCACATGAAACTAGCCGTGAGGGCTTGTTTGAGATAATTGGAGGGAGTATTATGAGCATAGAGTCATGGGAGGAGTATCGAGCACCGAAGTGGGTAAGAGTATAGTCCATACTCGAACCCCAGAAACTACGCCGCCAACGTAGGTAGGGATGGAACCGTTAAAGTCGGATGCTTCCCATGGGATCAAACCATTAAAGTTGGATGTTTCCCATTTTACTGTCTTGAAATGATAGGACTTGACTAGTCGATGGTATTCTTGTTAGACTTAGGGCACTGAAGTGAGTTGTTATGTATATATATATGAGTTAAGATCCTGAGTTGATATTGATGCTTTCTTGATGTTGTTTCCTTTGGCCATTTTACATACTCGTACATTCTATGTACTGAAACCATTTGGCCTGCATCATTTTATAATGCAGCGACAGGTACCAGAGATCATCAACCGGTGCTCCGTTGAAGATCCACTTACACTCCCAGCTAGTTGGTGAGTCCTTCTATTTTTCGGAGGATGTTGAGTTCCTTGTATAGTTTTGTTGTTGTTGTTTCCTTTATCTTGATTGTTGGTAGCCTTGGGCTTATCATTGGCACCTTCTAGACTTTGATAGAGGCTTCATAGACTATAGTGTGGGATGGTTGGACTGTTATTTTGAGGAGTCCTATTTTACTTGTTTTGTTGAGTTGAATATGTTTGGCCTTCGGCCCTGCAATGTGAATAGTATGCTATGATTGACCCCTCCTTTGGGTGAGTGTGATTGAATGATGAGGTGACTGAATCAGGTGGTTCGTTTGAAGGTCAGAAATGGCTTTCAAGTGCTGTTCAAGTCTAGGGTACCCTCCCGGGGCGTGACAGGCTTCTACTTGTTTATTGCTGGACTCGAGATCCATCCATTGCTTATGGGATCTTGTTTGAAGTTTAAGCGTTCCTATTTACATATGATAGAGTCAGTTGATTTTCCCTTACGCTTGTACTTCTCTTATCCACTTACCCTCTTTTAGGGTGTAGCCATGTCATCCCCTGTTAGATCATCAATACTTTAAATTGCCCCTATAAAAAACCCTAGTACAACCATAGGGTGCTTACTACTCTTTATAGATAGTACATAATTTAGTCCAAGTACTGATACTCGAGTCATACAACTTAATATAGTAGTTTAGCAGAAGCCACATTTCAATCATCCTAATCAGTACATCACTAGTGCTTATAATCGTGTCCGATTCTCCATTCGGGGACACTTATACTCTAATGACACATGTTTCACGTTATTTTGCAATTTCTATTCCCTATCCTCGAGGGATCCTACTATTTTCCAAGGTGGAGGTACATATACATAATACCCCTTTCTTCTTTATGAGCTTCCATCCTTATCGTTACCGTGGATACGATCTTTCAAGATATATTACAACCTTATATCTCATTCTCTTTCTATTTCCAAAAAAACAAATTGGCAGAGTTTCCTCTATATTCCTTACTATCCTAAACCTGCACACATGAAATACCAATAATTCCTCACCGGGCCAACATGTATTTATTTATATTACAGCCACACAGGGATTTCAATATCAATAACCATATGAAAATAATGGACTTACCTCATATATCCAACTCAAACTGCATTTATTACACTTTCCTGTCTACTTTGTTTTCACCGTTCAACCTTACATGTCAATCGTATTTCCATACCTCACCTGACATATCTCATTAATTCCTTTGCTTACATGCATGCCCAATAACCTCCAATATCATTAGTTACTTTCTTCTATCGATGTTGTCCTTCTGCTCAAATCATAAGTTAGTATGAGGAATTTCATTCCCTATGACTCAGCCCTATCGCACGATCTTAGATATGAAAGAAAGGTAACATCCTAAATATCTTATAGCCTCATGTTTATAGATGTAGTGCACAACACACCGATAAACAACACTTTACTAGACAAGGTCTGTGGACACTCCAAGGAGGAACTGCTCTGATACTAGTTTTGTCACTACCTAACTCCATAGGACGTGAATGGTGCCCGAGTTGGGCACTCATACATACCCTTAGCCCCACTTAGCGTGTTAACAGAATAGACAAAAGTAGGAGTAAAAAAAGGGTCGCTAGAGAGCGTATGAGAATAGATATAGCACAAGAGGGCCGTTAAGGCCATCAAGGAACACAAAGAACAAAATATATATACATAACCCACATCACAAGTCTATAGATCTCTATAGAATTATAACCTAGTCATATGAAGGAAAAGGGCCCTATGGTACCCTTAACCAACATGTACAAATGTACAACAGAAAAGTTAGTACCAAAATAGGGCTTTGGACAAAGAAGCACCGCCAACCAACAGGGTGGATGTCCTAGGCAAGTGGATCAGCAAACCGATTGTCTGTACCTGTGGGCATTTATTGCAGCCTCCGAAGAAAGGGGGTCAGTACTGATAATATACCGAGTATGTAAAGCATGAACTGTAATAAGTAAAGCTATTACCAGAACAGAAAGTGCAAAAATGAGAAAAATATCCAGAATACCAAAATGCTTTTCATAACCATAGATAATATATGCAGAAAACATATGCCATATTCTGCCCCATTATGGAACTCGGTGAATAAATCGTGGTCGCCACCCCATCACTGGCGCCATAGCACATCATAACTCCAGAATAGGGAATATCTTCGTAACAGATCATATCATATCATATATGTATATGGCACATCATAACTCCAAAAATCCCATGTACAGGTCGTACCTGCCCCCTCATATCGGGGCACGGCGAATAATGCAAAGAAGTACGCATGATTACAAATGTTGGCCCGGGCTTAGTGAAAGAAGTATAGAGGCATTCACGAGTGGAGTAGTGACAAACTAAATGCAATATAAAATACAAAACATTCTTAGAGACTCGATAGAGTAAGCCAAGTCATATAGGATAAATTGAGCGAATATCAAAGTGCATGTCTTTCAGATGTCACAATGGTCTATTTCAAAATAGTCTTTGTAAAATCATTTCCATATTTCAAAATATATTATAGTGCTCAATGAAATAATTAAAATAAGCTATCTTTCAAAATCTAGAAAAGAATCATATCAAGTACATTTTGAAACTCACTATGCATTACATCTAAATGGAACTTCTGGAATTATATACTCGCATCAAAGCGTAATAAAATGTCCTTTGGAAATCAAGAAATTGCCCATCCTAGTGGCTCTAGAAATAGGAACTTCCTTGGAACCATAAAAAAATTCATATATTTGTTTCATAATGACAATGCCAAAATAAAGAATAAGCTTTACATACTTATGCCAAAAACATGCCAAAAGAAGGAAACGTTAACTTTACATACCTCTTACGGATTACTCTTAATATGTTCGCCTCGTCCTCTCTTGAACCTATTTAACGTGAAAGTAATTCTAAGGTTAGTGAACTTTGACTTTCCATCTTTTAATTCTACCACAAATTACCCATAGGAACCAATCCCTTATCCATTCCTTTAGATTAGTTCATTACTAGTTCCAAAGTTAGCGAAAATCGGGCAGCATATCCCCTATAAATTTCCCTATCCAAACTTCCCTTTTAACCTCCAAACCTTAGCATCCAACCAAAAAAAAAATTAGAAGCATATATAAAAGTAAACCACTTCAACATTACACAACACAAACTTCAAACAACTCTCTTAAAACTACGATACCAAAATAGGGTTTTTAATCTCTATTTCGTAAAACCTTTAACCACACGAACCGGGGATTCATGTGGATGAAAACAGAAGCATATACAGTCATTTTTATTCATGTTACATACCTTCAATACTACAAAACAATGCCCAACACAATACCATAATAACGATGACTCTAGCCAAACTTTAACCCATTAAAATCTTGTCAAACCAACCCCTACATGACCTACAATGTTATTTAGTCATAAAATTTATATTTTCATGTTTACAATACGTATTTAAACCTTCATAACATGTACAAACCCTTACCAAAATGTGGTTGAAGAGAGCCAAGCCATACCTTGCTAGAACTCGCTAAAACTTGCCTCGAAAGTTCTCGTAACATGCTGCAAATTGATGAGTTATTTGCGTCGCTTATTTGATAGACCAAATAGTCATTTTACACTGTTAAAAACCTTCATGTAGCCGTGGTATACCTTAAATAATTAATTCATGGAATGAAAGTCGCAGGCTTACCTCAAATTGGTCAAATCTGTGGCTGTCTTCTCTCCTTCTCACATTTTTTCCTCTTCTTTGTTGCTGATTTTTGGATGAAAATGACGTAATAGTCATCGCAACCTGTATATATATGTATCCTTAAGAGGAGACATGTGTAATCCCCTAGGGGTGACATGTGGCAGCCCCTTAGGGTGTCACCTCATCCATGCGCCCACTCACATGCTGCCATATGGCAGTATGGGGTCCACCCCAAGCAGGTGCATCACCTACTTTTTCCAAGTAGGTGCATCACCTACTTGTTTCATGTAGGTGAGTCATCTTCTTATTTTCCTTCGTGGGTTCATAATCTCATCTCAATTCCAGAGCCTATGCATTCCTTGCTACTTAAGCTCGATGTTACACCCCATACTTTTGTACCTTGGAATGCTTCTTAAGCTTCTCAAGTTTCTGTAAAGGCTCTTAAGTTTCTTAGAAGTTATAATGTGAGTCGGATAATCTGTAACTCCATCAAATAATCCTAAGGAATGGAGAAGGAGATACTCCATAAGAGAGAAGATTAGAAATAGGGTTATTAGGATTTGAAATGAGTTGGGAGGCCAAAATAACAAGTTGTGGGACTCGACTTGCTTGCGTAAGCTACCAAAATGGATGTCTTATGTACTTACGATACTCGAGTATATGTTGAGCTTACGTAGCAAGGATTACATAGGTTCTTAAAGTGAGACCAGATTATGAACCCACGGAAGAGGTAGAAGAAGGTTTAACACCTACTCGGAAGCAAGGAGATGATGCACCTACTCGAAAGCAAGCAGGTGATGCACCTACTTGGAAGAAAGCAGGTGATATACCTACTTGGAAGCAAGTAGGTGATGCACCTACTTAAAGTGGGCCCTATGCCGCCACATGGCAGCTTTCGATTGGATGCATGATTGAGGTAGCGCCCTAGGGGGCTGCCATATGTCACCCCTAGGGGGATGCCACATGTCACCCCTAGGGGGATGCCACGTGTCACCTCTTAAGGAGTTGTATATATGTACTACATGCTTTACATATCTTATTTCAGCACTTAGAACAAAAGAAACAAAACGAGAAACCCAAAGAGGTTAAGAGAGAGGGGCGACGACTTTGGCCAAAGTGAAAGGTAAGCCCCTATTTTGTTCTGTTAATTAATTATCTAATGTATTCCTATACTAAGTGGAGGTGTTAATGGCATAAATGAACTATTTGGGGCAGCAGGATAGGGATGCACACAACCACTAAAGCTCAGCCGTGTAAAGGAGTTTCCAAAGTTAATTTTCAACAAGTTTAGGAAGCCGTTTGTTAAGGTATGGCTTGGTTCTCTTATCCCACGTTTTGTTAAGGGTTTGTAAATTTTATGAGGGTGTTAATAATGTAAATTTAAAGTTTTTATCAGAACCACGTGGACAACAAACAGCCACAACATTTCAGCCGCGCTAGAAGAACTTCCGAGGCAAGTTTAGGCAAGCTATGGCAAATTTCAGGTAAGGTAAGGGTTTTCCTTTCAATTTGGAGTTTATATGTGGTTATGGAGTGTATTAAAAGTATTATATGTGGATGGAAGTATAAAAATTGCACAAGGATGCTTGACGTTAGAAACAAACTAAACTAAGGTCGTTATAGTTAAACTGAAGTAGAGTAGTGTGTTGTGGTTGTTGTGCTATGATTGCAGGTGGTTTGATTGTGGGTTGAAGGGATGAGAAGTGTTATAAAAGGGGTTTATATTCTTCTGGTTTCATCCAAACGACCCTCCATTTTGTATGGTTAAAGGTTTTATGAAATCGATACTAAACACCTTATTTTGGTATCGTAATTTTGAACGAGTTGTTTGGAGTTTTTATCTTGTAATGTTGAAGTTAATTACTTGTATGTGTGATGCAGGTTGTCATTGTTGGTTGTATGTGGTAATTAGGGATGTAATTGGAAGTTCATATAGGGCATGTTATAGGGAAGGTGCTGCCCAATTTCCGTTAACTCCTTAACTAATTAAGGAACTAGTAATGAACTAGTCTAAGGAAATGGATAAGGGATTGGTTCCTATAGGTAAGTGGTGGTAGAATTACAAGATGGGAAGTCAAATGTCACTAACCTTAGAAGTACTTTCATGTTAAATAGGTTCAAGATACGACGAGGTGAACGTGTTAAGAGTAATCTGTAAGAGGTATGTAAAGCTAACGTTTCCTTATTTTGTCTTGTTTTTGGCATAAGTATGTAAAGCTTATTCTTTCTCTTGGCATGATTTGGCATAAGTATGTAAAGCTAATCTTTCTTATGCAACAAATATATGAATTTTATATGGTTTCAAGAAAGTTCCTGTTCCTAGAGCCACTAGGAAGGCCAATTTCTTGATTTCCCAAAAGACATTTTAGTACGCTTTGATATGAGTGTATAATTCCAGAAATTCTATTTTGATGTAATCCATAGTGACTTTCAAAAGGTACTTGATATGAATCTTGTCTTTATTTGAACGATAGATTATTTTAATTATTCCACTGAGCCTCATAATATATTTTGAAATATGGAAACGATTTCAGAAAGACTATTTTGACATAGACCATCGGGACATCTAACAGACATGTACTATGATTATCGCTCAACTTCTCTTATATGACTTGTCATCAGAGTTATGTTATCGAGTCTTTGGAAATATTTTGTATTTTATATTGAATTTAGTTTTTCACCACTCCACTTTGGATGCCTCAATGCTTCTTTCACTGAGCCTAGGCAAGGATTTGTTATCATGCGTACTTCTCTGCATTGTTTGTCATGCCTCGATGTGAGGGGGTAGGTACGACCTGTACATGGGATTTGTGGAGTTATGATGTGGCATGTATAAACATGATATGATATGATCTGATATGACCATCTGATATGATATGATCTGTTATGGAGATATTTCTTACTTTGGAGTTATGATGTGCTGTGGTGCCAATGATGGGACGGGGACAACGATTTTTTCACCGAGTCCCAAAATAGGGCTGGATATGGCATATGTTTTTTTGCCTACATTATTTGTGGTTATGATAAGCATTTTGATATTTCTGGATACTTTGCTCATTTTTGCACATTCTACTCTAGTAATGACTTTACTTATTACAGTCCATGCTTTACATAATCGGTATATTTTCTGTACTGACCCCATATCTTCGGGGGACTGCATTACATGCCCGTAGGTACATACGCTTGGTTTGTTGATCCGCTCTCCTAGGACATCCACCCTGTTGGTTGGAAGTGCTCCTTTGTCTGGAGCACTATTTTGGCACTAACATTTATTTTGTATATTTATACGTAATGGTTAAGGGTACGATGGGGCCCTGTCCCATCATATGATTATGCTATTTTCTTGTAAAGGTCTATAGACTTGTATTATGGATTTTGTATATATGTTTTGGGCTTGTGTTCGTCAACGACCTTAATGACCTCCGTGTGCTACATCTGTTTTTGTGCACCTTCTAGCAACCCCTTTTTAATTTCTACTTTTATTTATTCTTCTAACACGCTAAGTGGGGCTAAGGCTATGTATGGGTGCCCAACTCGGGCACCAGTCATGGCCTACGGAGTTGGGTCGTGACACTCAACGTGTACTCAAGTAGCTTAAGTACGTAAGACATCCAAGTTAGTAGCTTGGGCAAGTAAGTCGAGTCCCATGACTTGTTATTTTGCCCCCCCCCCCAACTTATTTCAAATCCTTATAACCCTATTAAAAATCTTCTCTCTTATGGATTATCTCCTTCTCCTTTCTTTAGGATTATTTGATAGCATTAATGATTATCCGACTCACATGACGACTTCTAAGAAACTTAAGAGCCTTCCCAGAAACTTAAGAAGCTTAAGAAGCATTCCAAGGTACAAAAGTATGGGGTGTAACTTGAACTTATTATATGTTGTAGACCTGTTGTATTTCTTAATCTAAATTTTCTCTAGTGAAACTAAATTGTCTGTTCCTAATTAGTCAATGGTCTTCATTTTAAAAGCATTAGTTTTAAAGAACAAATTTTCTCAACTCTCTTGCACTGTCATATTTATTTAATTGCATTTCGAATTGATTAGTTGTCAAGTTGAGATTCTTTGGGTTTGATAATCCAGCTCAAAAGAGTCACTGTATTACTAAAGAAGGTTGGGATAAATCTGGCTACAAATGATAAGAATGAGTTTATCCCAACATGAACTATCACTATATGATGAATTTGCATGGACTACCTCTAGTTTAAATAGTCTAGTAGGAAAGATCATTATTTCATTCCCTTTATTTATCAAATGCATAACAGGATAGTAGGGAGAAAATACTACTACTTCCTAGATAGGTACTCGGGGTATAATCAGATCACAATAGCCCCTGAAAATCAAGAAAATAAGACATTCAAATGTCCATATGCAACCTATGCTCTTAAACCCAAGCCCTTTAGAATTGTAATGCACCAGCCACTTTCTGAGATACATAATGTTGATATTTCATGATATGGTGGATGATTTTGTTAAATTACGTATGGATGATTTCTTAGTTTTTGGGGTACTCATTGAGCTCTGCTTGAGTAATCTTGACAAAGTTCTTGCTTGATGCGAGGAGACAAATTAGGTGCTCAATTGGGAGAAATGCCATTTTCTTGTTTATGTGGTCATAGTTCTAGGATATCAAGTTTCAAGACAAGGGTTAGAAGTGGACTGAGCTAAGATAGAACTGATAGAGAGAATACCTCTTCCAGTTTGAAAGAAGGGTGTTCGTAGTTTTTTGCGATTTACTGGGTTCTATTTAAGGTTTATCAAGAATTTTTTGAAGATTGTCAGACCCATGTGTAGTGATTTGGAAAAGAAAGTAAGGTTTTCCTTTGATGAAAAATGTGTGTAGGCATTTGAGCTGCTGAAGAAGAGGTTGACTAAAGCCCCAATCTTAATGACTCCCAATTGGGAGTTGCCTTTTTAGCTTATATGTGATAGCCACATGGAGGTAGGGGCAGTGCTGAGATAATGCAAGGAAAAAGTATTTTACTCCATATATTGTGCCAGTAAGATGCTTGATGCCACTCAGACTAGTTACACAGTCATTATGAAAAAGATTCTTTCATTAGTGTATGCATTTGACAAGTTTAGATCTTATCTTATAGGTACTAAAGTTGTTGTGTACACTATCCAATTAGCTATTAGGTATATCGTTAACAAGAAAGATGCAAATCCGCTGCTCATTAAATGGATCCTATTTCTCCAAGAGTTCGACATTGCGATTAAGGATCGTAAGGGCTGTGCAAAGTAGATTGCAGACCATTTGTCAAGGTTGGAGAGATCTTCACATGTTGGAGAGAAAAGGAAGATTGAAGAAGAGTTCCTAGATGAACAATTGTTGGAACTAGAGGTGATCGAATTGCCCTGGTATGCAGAAATTGTCAACTACTTGGTAAGTGGAGTATTCCCATCAAGCGCAACTACACAACATAAGAAGAGGTTGACCTATGCAGCTCGATTCTACATATGGGATAAGCCCTACCTTGTTAAGCAGGGCCCGACGTCTCCACATTGTGCACTTTTTCCCAAAAGGAGGCCTTTAATGAGACTTGAAAATTGCTCAAAATAGTAGAGTACTCAAAGTGGAGAGTCGCGAACCTGTGGTGTGAATTTTGCTTTTCATCAAAAGAATGGGCTTTAATCCATTTTTCCCCAAATAACCCATCCCCATTCCCTTTTAGTCAAAAATTTAGGTCCCATTCCCCTATTTCCCCTCACAAAACATTGATTATTCCCTCTTCCCACAAGCCTTAGTTATTTTACTTCTTTAAATCTGTAGCGCAGAGTTGTTTTTTGGCTTCAATTCGTGCAAGTTTCATCTCTAGCAATCAACAAAGTATGTTTCTAACTCATTTTTTCCCTCTATATTGGACGAAATTTCATTAGTATTTGAGTTTTGTTGGTGCAAATTTTTTCAATTGTATGAGTAGAAAAGTGCTTAAATTTTTTCCTATGAAAGAGATTGAGTTGTTGAAACTATTATATAGTTCCCATGATGAAATATTATTTAAATTAAAAACCCTAACTTGGGTAATTTGTGCAATGTTTTTGATGTTTTAATAATGAGTTGATGTATGAATTCTTGAATAGCACTAAAATTGATAATGGGTGGTGTGATGAAGATTAATTCTTGAAATTGTGTGTATAAGAAAGAAAACCCAAATAAATTGTTATTTGCATTGTCACACATATGTATGGGAAATTGAACGGTTAAGTGGAAATTGTCTTGCAGTCTTCAGTGCAGTCAATATAAAAAAATTAAAAATTGGGGAATGTAAGCTTAGCTTATTGGGGGAATGAAATTGTGATTAATTTAAAGGCGAGGGAAAGTCTAAGTAGCTTGTTGTTCTGATTGATTTGTGCCAGATTATAAGTGTAGGTGGGCTCTTGTTGTTGGATCAAAACTTACTTTAGTGATGTCGTTTTACAGGTCATTATGTCAAGCAATTACAAAGCCATGAAAGAGGTTGCCTCTAGCATCCGTAAAAGAGTGGGGAGTGGGACAACTGTCTGTCCTGCACTAGAAGTCCCACGAGGATAATCTCACTACTTCGGCCTTCGATCAGTGGCTCGGGAGGGAAAAAGGTGGTACAAAACGCACACAGAGGCCAAATATTTCTCTAATGTGGTCATAGAGGATGAGCAGCTGGTGAGGGATTTCCCTTAGATAATGCAACGTATTCAAGAGTTGCACATGGGGATTATATTCAATGATCCAACAAAGTTAAATCTCAGCCTAGTGAGAGAGTTTTATGCGAATTGGTAGCCTGATGTTCATTCCCACTTCATCACAGTACGAGGTGTTGAGGTGCCCATCACCCCTTTGGCCTTATATGAAGGCACTGCTGACCTTCCACCGGCCATCTTCAATGGGTTAAACATTAGCCCACCATACAAACAGATCTGGCACACTTTGTGTGGGTTATAGTCTACAACCAAGTGGACTCGACATGGGCACCGAAGATATCACCAAACATACCCATATCAAAGGTTTGGATAAAGATAGGGATGAATTGCTTTATTTTGGGCTTACATTTCATTTACATAACTCGAGATAGAGTGTGCTTAGTCTATGCCTTCATGATGGATATGCCTATCAATATTAGGGATATGCTGAAATCTATGATGTGGATAGCTAGGGTTCACCGGGGAAGAAGGTATGCTTTTTGGGGCTTAATCACTAGGGTATGCAGATGGGCAGAGATATCGAAGGAGAGTCATTACTCCATCGCGGCCTTTTCACTATGCCATTGGGTGTTACAAATACTAACAGGACAAAAAACACTCATGTACTCACTCTTCCCTTGATGGAGTCAAACAAAAGAGATGAGTTGATTATAGGCTATATGTATGGGCTCGAAATGATGCACCACTAAAGTAGGTGAAGCATCTCCACTAATGAGAAACTTCAAGATGTTGAAAGAAGATATCCCCTGAATGAGCATGCCATGGATGTTCTAGGTTTGGTTCGAACATATTTTGAACCTACCTATGATTATGTCCCCACTGTTGAGGATAAAAGGCACATAATATAGGACAGTGATTCAGATTCGAAAGAAGAAAAGGATCAACTTTTGCTATTAAGGATGAAGTAGGTGACGATGACATGGAAGATTGAATAGAAAAGTTCTCCACCCTACTTTTATTCTAATTTTTTATTTTTTGTAGCACTGGGACAATTCTAACCTCCTAAGTGTGGAGTGAGGGTTTACTTGCATATCTATACCTTTGTATCTATACATAATAGTGGTTTGTTCTATTTTAGATATTAATTTTTATTTGGGTTCCTTGGAACTTGTTTTTTATTCTTTGTCCTAGGATAGTCCCATTTAACCGTACAAAAAAATAAGAAAGTGTAGTGTCAATTAGGTGTATGTGTAGTCATAGTGAGTGACGTTACCCTATGTTGGATGGATGATGACCATCCTAAGGGTGTACATTCATCATTTTGTCTGTAAATAAGGTTGTCTTGCTAAAAGCCACACAAATACATAAGTTAAGTGTTAAAAAGCATGATTTTAAATGGAATGATGGTGTTTTGATACAATTAGGATATTTTATTATACTCCAGGTGACCTTTGCATAATTCTGAATTCTTGCTATTGTTTGGTCGAGAGTCTATAGTAATCAATCATGATTAAAATGTGTGCCATGTGTGGAAATTTTTGTTGCATTTTATGCTACAAATTGATGTCTAGAACTTGTTTGGTGTATTTGTAAAATGAAATCAAGAAAGTGGACTTGAGGAAGTGATGTGGGCATTTCTTTGATAGCCTTGTTTTTTACTTTGTCTTTGGTAGACTTATATGAAAAGTCTTCCCATTGTGTCCTTAAATTTAATACAAAATCTCCTAAGATCTTTAGGTGAAAGAGAGTGAGGGAAAAGGTAGAGCAAGTGTGAAGCCCCAAAGCATGATTCTGTCATGACCCGACCTAGGCCCTAGTCATAATACGGGGATTGAAACCCCAAAGGGGATCCAACTATGCCTCTTGTATATATAATAAGAATACATAAGGTAAAGTAAAAGCGGAAACATCATAAGAGAGTCTAAACCATCAATATTAAATGGAGAATGTCACATGACAACATAGACTCGAAACATTTGTCCAACTAGACGCCTCTACTCATGAGAATGGGCGGGGGCTAAGACTCGTCCCTTGCTTAATATCATTATGAAACATAACAAAAGTCTTTAAAAATAATAACCAACTCGATGACTAGTCCCCGATAAATGAGTACTCACCACAAACACCGCCGGATAGGAAAGGTTAACTAGCCACGTGGATGACTATGATCTTCAATCTTAACCCCTATATTATGAGACAATGTAGGCAAAAAGTATGCATTAGTACATTGGAATGTACTAAGTATGAGGGCATGACATGCAACGTAAATCATGGGATGCAATGGTCAAGTAAGACACATGATAAGATGAGATGAGTAAAGTCATGAGAAAATCATAATCACCAAAGTATTAGAAAAGCATAATTTAGATCATGAAAATACATATGAGATCATACATATGTGGGATAGGAACCATAATCGACAATACGACCATTCAAGCAATAACATGGAATCCCGTTGTTTCCATAAACAATTAAGAAAAGGGGAATCTACTTGCCAAGGTAGACTCTACCCCGCTAGGCAGATCATATATGCGCTATATGTAGATCCAATAGCTAGGCCATAAAGGCAAACTATGGTGGCACGTAGTTTAAGATATATGAAGTTGCTACTAGGGCTTTTGGTAGGGCCTCCATCTCAAGTTCACTCTGTGCTAAGTCAAATCTCACAAAATACATATATCATAGAAATCATAATGACATATATCATAGTCATGATTATAGGTATGAAATTATAGAGTAGCTCATTTTCATAACATAAGTGGAATGCGGGTATTGTCCTTCCACATTACAAATCAGACATACATAGTATATATCATTAGGCCTTAAGGCTCTACATTGGGCCCTAAGTCACCTTTTCCATAATTGGCATGAAAATCATAATTTCAAACATGCTTATAGTCTATGATCATAATTAAAATACATAATCTTAATTCATACTTGGAAATCAGGGTAAAACATTAATGCATGATCAATTAACTTGGAAATTATGAAATTGACTTGAAAACATGCATGATCATATACTTTCTATAAGCCTATGCATAATTCATAAAGATAATATCATTCGGAAGTATAATTGAAAATACCATAATTAATATCATGAACCCTGGAGATCAATGTTGGAGAATTCATGGAAAGGATCATCAATTCAATGCAATAACCATCAATTTATATCAAAATAGACTAATAATCATAAATTGAATCATAATTCATGCATTTGGACTAGATATCATAATACCCATAAAATACCATACTCTAATTTAATTAAAAAAAATGAGAAATTTATTAGGCTTAATGGATGAAAGAATCAATGAATCAATACCCACATATCTTAAGTGAGAAAAACCAAATAATTTAGAAGAACTTGAGAGTTTTGAGTGAATTTACTTGAAGTCTTCAATGGAGTCCTTGAAAGTCTTTTGTAGAGAGTGAAATATTTCAATAGGTGAATTGCAGAAGAATGAAGAGAATTAGAGATTTAGGTTAATTTATAGCGCTAGATTAGGTCCTAAAAATGTCTAGGTTCATTTAATAACAGTTAGAGAAAAGTCTAAAATGCCCTTACTTAAAAACTAAATTCGGACAAAAACTATCGCCCAGGTCCACGATGCAGAGGTGTTCCCCGATAGGCAAACTTTGAGCGAATGAGATTTTTTACCAGATTTTGAGTGATGAAAAATTGCACTGAACGAGAGAAAGTCCGCAACGCTGACTTGCTGGGCACTTTACTTCTTTTGCGTAGTTTCTTCAAAAATTCTATCTTTTGATATACGGGTCCTAAAAATCCACTGAGATTTTTTTCCTGCAGGTTTTGACCCCCTAATTGATATTATTGACTCGGATTTGCCAAAAAGATTAAGGATAATACATTACGTTGTCGGCCTATTACCAAGGCATTCTTAAGTCACTTGTGAGTATTTTGAAGAATGTTACAGATTCATAGGTGCTTGAAAAGTTTTTAGTGCATTGTTAGGTAGTAGAAAATAAAAGAGAAGATAAACAATATGGAACAAAAATGAGAGGAAAAAAATTAATTGGGAACTCCCTACAACAAAGTGTTAAGTAGCTTTCAGAAGTGGCGTGAACAATGGAAAGAGAGACAGAAATAAGTTAGTTAAGTGAAGGTTCTTAAATAAAAATTCTGATGTATTTAAGCACTTGGGAATATAGTCACTATTCATAGCCAAAAATAGTACCTACCTGTCCCCTAGCCTACATTATAATCCATTAAGAACTAATTGATCTTGAACTTCCCTATTCTTAAAGTAGTGACACAATACACTAAGGGAAAACCTAGGGTCCATTATTGGTAGCATGGGAATTCTTTTGAGAGAGTGATCACATTTTATTCTTACACCCACTATTGATTGAATTTCTATATTTGTAAGTGACTTTGGGTGTTTTCTTAAGGTGACGGCACAGGTTCAGTGAGGGATTGGTAACTAGTATAACTATTTGATTGAATAATATGCATGAGTTTGCTATATTGTAGAGTCAATTCTTGAGGCTAGAAGGTTTTGAACGCGTCATTTTTGTGATTGCAATATGGTACCATGCTTGTTGTGAAGTTCTTGTGGTTGTTTGTGCCTAATCTTGAGTGCCCTTATTTAGGGGTGTAGTAAAGTCATATTATGCATGATAGTGTTGATTTTTTCAAGGAAGAATAAATCTTTAAGTGGAGGGTGGTGATCTTGGCCATTTTATATGCCTAATGACCAATTTATCCCACATATTTTGCTAAGTTCGAGAGAGAATTCTATAGTTTTAGTTGGGTTTTAGAGTCAATATATTGTATATCCACTAACCAATATGAGTAGGTGTTTGTAGGGGAAAAGCAATAGACATGAGCAAAGGAGAAGTCAACTAAAAAACATAAGTTGAAGTTGCTAAGGAGAAATGGTAAAAGGTTGGAAAATATATTGAGGAGAAGCATCTCTGCATCGTAGAGCTGGAAGATAGAATTTGGTAAGCAAAGTGCACAAACCAGTGAAGTATGCAATACCTATGCATCGCAGAGAAGGAATGAAGTTTTCAAAATGTGAAGCGAGGGAGCAGGATGTGTTCGCGTATTTTATTTCACCATATAAATAGCCTAGTTATAATACTTTATTATTATTTAGTTTTTTATCAAGGAGTGGATGACTTGAGCAACGAACTTTAGGGATATTCTTCTACTCTTTCATTCTATTAACTTCTTGAATGTTTATTAAACCAATTTGGGATGATGAGTGAAACAATGAGTGGCTAAATTTTCCTATTCTAGGGTTGTAGGTAAAAACGATATTATAAGATTGTTTTTCTTTGGGTGAAGATGGGTTGTTGTTCACGATTACTCTTGCATTGTAGATTTACTATTTTAATGTCTGGCCAACATTAGGATTAATTAATTGTCCATCTTGAACTCGGAAGACAAATAGGAAGATAGAATAATGAATGTGGGTAACGAGTTCATTCTAGGGAAAGAAACTTAGAATGATTCGTGTATAGGATACTTGTGACATATACCTTTATGCTGTGTTTCGTTAATAAACAAGATGATAGCTTAGTGCACCTTTGTTGATTCAACTCTATCCCCGCTCAATGATGTAGTTAGGCTATCAATATGGGTAGGGAAATACAAGTTCGAAGATCATGATCGTATAATCAACCTTGTAAATCAATAATTTAACAATCTATCGAAAACCACAGTGAAAAATCTTATGCCTGAACTTATCATATGTTGTTGCCCTGGTATCTTCTTAATCTGAATCTTCTCCATTTAAATTGAATCAAATGTTAGTAATTAGTTAATTTTCATTTTCATAAAATAGTTAAGTTTATTATATTGAAAAGTATTATCTTGCCATAGTAAATATCTTTGGATTAGACAATTTAACTCTGAAAAGAGTCACTATACTGCTTGGTTGACCGCGTACGCTTGCATTTGTTGTAGGTAGCAATAAGAAGAAATCAATAAGAGCATAATAAAATAGATTAAAGGGAGAGAGTAGCAGAAATAAGACAAAAAAATATACAACCCTCGAACAAGGAAAAAATACAAAGATCCATCGCAAAACCTGGTGGTTTCTGGTATGAAGCTACTGCAAAACATCAACTACAAAACTATACATATATAGAAAATACACAGACTATCTTGAAATGCAAAAGACAGGCAAAATGTATAGAAGTATAAAAGTTCGGGCCTACATGAGGGAACAAGATGCAAATTGTAGTATATGAACCTAAGCAATTCGTACTCAATAGGCATCATAGTCCATCCAAACTTGCGATTGTAATAACCTATTAATAAGCAAGCAAATAAAAGGGTAATAAGACAATAGTAACAGCATAATAAGATGAAACTATACAAATTCCTTTCTTAGAGAAAATCTCTCTACCCAAAGCTAACCCTAAACACCGCCAACCTAGTTTGCTTATTTTTGGTGATCATAGCCACTATGGCCATTGGTCTACCTTCATCAGAGGTTGGCCTACAAGTAACAACTTAGGTTCCTATGTATGTTGGAATGTTAGTGCATGCCAAACTACAATTTAATCCATTGCATTTAAAAACAATATGATACCATGAGATAATACCTTCATGGAGAACCACAAGTAATAAGGGAGCAGGATGAAGTTAACAAGATGATTATCAATGAGAATATAGGGTATGCAGTAATTAGAAAAATTTCTTATGGATAGCCAAAAATCCAAGATCTAAGAAAACTCATTCCAAAGCAATGTGAATTGAAAGGATAATGCAATATTTTTTTAATTAGCAACATGCATATCTTGATCAAGGCTACCCTATTGGAGGATTATGTTCACCTACTATCAAAACATGCATTTTACATTACATAAAAGAATTGGTCTTTCCAGTGCGAACATTAAAATGGGATCCAATGTTTAATCCACAGGAAGAGACATCTATATCCATTGCTTGGATATATTTTCCATCCCTTCATCAAAATATTTTTTTCAGAAAGATGTCGTGTTTTCATTAGCAGTTGTTGTTGGTAAACTACTTCAAGTTGATATGGCTACAAAGAATAAGAACTAGTTATGCAAGAGTAAAGGTTGAAGTAGATCTATTAAAAGAATTCTCTGAGCCCATTAAAATAGGAATGAAGACGCAGACTAGAGAGTTATTAGATAAGTGGATTCGAATTAAATATGACTATGTCCAAAGTACTGTAAAACTTGTATGATTCAGGGACATAATAAGCATTAATTTTATGTCGAACACCCTGAGTTATACCCTACAAAGGATAGGACTGAACATGGTGGATAATATCAAAAGGAGGGAGAGAGCATGAAAGAAAAATAAGTAAGATAAGAGGATATAGAAAAGAAAAAACAATTAGGAGGGGGGCTAAAACAACAAGAAAGACACACATATGAATTCACGTAAAATAGAAATAGAAAAAAAGGGGGAAGAAGAAACAAGAGAATAGGACAAGACAATATAATTTCCAAGGTGGATGAAGATGTAACAGGGTGATTCAAAATACAATCCCTATAGAACAAGGCAATAACAATAGAAAGAAAAAAAAGAAGTCAGAAACTCCCATAAATGATGCACAACTGGTGGAGTTGGAGAGTAACTCAGGGAGGGATATCATTGATCCCTATAGTAGTAGAAGTAATAAAAAGAGGAAATTAATAGAGAGAGGGAGAAGTCATATCATGACCCAAGCCTAGGGCATATATGCGAAACGGTGAATGAGGAACCTATACGTACTTCACCCAAGCCTTTTAGAATTTATTTAGCCTTGCATAGGTAATGACAATAAATAGACAAGAAAAAACTATGGAAAGAAGGGACTATGTCAAGACCCGAACTAGGGCCTAGTCATAACATGGTGATCGAAACCCCGAAGGGCTTCAACAAAGATTCTTGACCTATCATAAAGCGTACATAATGTAAAGTAAATTCGGAAATATCATAAGAGGGTCTAAGCCATACTTCATATAGTAGAATGTGACTTTACAACATAGACTCAAAACATTTGTCCAACTAGTGCCTCTAATCATGATCATAGGAGGGGGCTAAGAAATGACCCTTGCTCACCCTCAAAATGTAAGGAATAAATGTCTTTGAAAGAAGCCAAGACTTTGCCGCAGGAACTCAACAAGCCACATGTATGGGTATGATCCTCAACCCCTACATTATGAGACAATGTAGGTAACAATATACATTAGTAAATTTGAATGTACTAAGTATGTGCACATGACATGCAATATAAATCATAAGATGTAATGATCAAGAATATACATAGTAGGGAGGATAAGTAAAGCGATGAGGAAAACAATAATAATTAAAGCATTTAAAAGACTTATTTGAATAATCATAAAACAACATAATAAGCATATACATATGTGGGATATGTACCATAACCGACAATAAGACAATATGAGCTATAATATATAATCCTTTTGTCGCTCTATACAATGAAGAAAAGGGGAATCTACTTGTCAAGGTAGACTCTACCACGCTAGATAGGTCATGTACATACGCTATATTTGGATCCACTAGCTAAGCCATGAAGACAACCTATAGTGGCATGTAGTTTAAGACACATGAGGCTACTACTAAGGCTTTTGGTAGTGCTCCCACCTCAAGTCCATTCAATATTAAATCAAATCCCACGGAATATATAACATATTAAACATACTTAGCATATATCATACCTTATTCATAAATTTTATTATTCATAGAATAACTCATTTCATAACATAGTTGTAATGTGAGAATTAGCCTTTCATCATTACAAATCATACTTGCATAACTCATATCATTAGATACTAGGTCACCACATAGGGCCCTAAGTCACCTTTCTTCATAACTTGCATGAAATTCATAATTTTAACATACTTATAATTCATGATCGGAATTAATACATGAATTTAGAATAAAGCTCATATAAATATTCAATTTGATCAAAAATCATGAGAATACATTGAAACCATTAAACGCCATAATCATAATTCATATAATTAATTATAGAAAATAGATTCATGCATGGGTATTCATAATTCACCTTAAAATCATGTAATTTACTTATAAACGTACTTATAATGATATGTAGTAATACTTAAAGATAAAATTGAATTAGCCCAACATAATTCATAAAAATTGAAGAACCAAAGAAATGAGATTTCATGAGATTTTTGAACAAACATTGGACTCCATGGGAGGAAGGGACCGCTGAGTCAATCCACACATACGTTGACTGAAATTGGACTTGAATTTGAGAAAGGAAACTTGATCTTGAAGAAATCCTAACCAAATCTTGATGAACTCTTAAGAAACCATAGAGAGAAGTCTAGAATTTTTTTGCGAAAATAATGAGGGAATAAAAGAGTTTTAGGAGTATTTAGGATACAATTCATAATGAATCTAGTCCTTAAAAATGTCCACATATATTATTAGAATGTAGGAAAAATACCAAACTAGCCCTCATTAATTTTTTGAAGTTTGAACCTGCAGGAGCACTTCTACGAATCATAGAAAATATGACGAGTCGTCATTACGACTAATCTTGCAAGTGTTAGAAAAACCTGAAAAATCAAACCTCTAGAGTTACTCCTACAAGTCATGTTTATGACTCATTGTTGGTGTTACGAGTCATAAAAGTGACTCATCTTGCAGGTCTAAAAACCTGGAAGCTTGGATAGTCTCTGAAGTTTCTATATGACTCGTTTGTAGGAGTCGTAAACATCTATAGAACTCATCCTATTATGTCATAAATGGAGTCCTAAGGATTAGTAGTTTACAGGATTGAAGGCCTGCACTACGACCCCTTTCTACGAGTCGTCATACAATTCGTAGATTCTCATTTTGTCTTAGTCAATTTTCTAACCCTTAAATCATGTGTATGACATGTGTTTGTTACCCGTAAAAGTCTCTATGCGTTGTATATAAACTTGTAGACTTGAGTTCAATTGACTTTTCTTGAGATTTTTTTTATTTGACTTTTCATCTTATGGGGTCTTAGAGTATCTCACCTTGGGAACATTAATCCTAGAATAAGATTCAACTAGCGTAGGAAAGACATGTAAAGAGGAGTAGCAACCCAACATAAATATAAGGATACCTTAAGATACATATAACATGTAAACTTTAGACTCAACATAAAACATGGCTTTTGAAAATAAACTTTCATGAACTTGCATGCATATGAATGACATATGGAACTGAATACGTAGGAGTTTAATCGGTTTGATCATGAACAACATAGTACCTTAGGCTTGAGTGGAAGGAAAGACATATGGATAAAGTTTCATCATGTCTGGTTAGGCTTCCCATGTAGCACTCTCTACTTATTGATTTCTCCACAACACTTTGACAGATGCAACATCTTTATTCCTTAGTTTTTTCACTTGTCTGTCTAAGATTTTCACTAAAACCTCCACATAAGTCAAATTCTTCTCTTTGTTCATAATTTTCAATGGCACAATAGAGTATGGATCACCCACAAATTTCCTCAACATTGACACATGAAATACCGGATGAATCATAGACAATTCAAATAGAAAGTCTAACTCATATGCCACTTTACCAATACGCTTTAATATTTTATAGTGTCCAACATATCTAGGACTCAACTTTTCTTTCTTACCAAAATACATTAAACCTTTCATAAGTGAAACCTTTAAATACACCCAATCATTCACATCAAATTTAAGCTATCTCCTTCTAGTGTCCGAATAGGACTTTTGACGACTTTTATCTATCTTTAATCTCTCTCTTATGAGCCTTAATTTATCCATAGCATCGAATAACAAATCTTGACCAGTCTTTGCCATCTCACCCACATCAAATAATCCCACCGGGGATCTATATCTTCTTCCATATAAGGCTCCAAAATAAACCATTTGGATGCTAGAGTGATAACTATTATTGTAGGCAAACTCAATCCATGTCAAATGCTCATCCCAACTTCCTTTAATATCAATCACACACTCTTTTAACATATCCTCCAAAGTTTGGATCATTCTTTTGGCTTATACATCCATTTGAGGATGTAAAGTAGTACATAGCTTAACTCTTGTACCAAGACCTTTTTGGAACGACTTCCAAAAATGTGAAGTGAATTAAGTATCTCTATCCGATATAATCAACAAAGTAACATCATGAAGTTTCAAAAGTTGACAAATGTTTAAGTTAGCATAGTCTTCATCACCATAAAATATCTTCACTGGTAGAAAATGTGTCAATTTAGTCATTCGGTCCACAGAATCCCAAATAGAATTATGTTGTCTTCTAGTGAGGGAAAAACCCGTTACAATATCCATATTCACATCTTCCCACTTCCAAGTAGGAATATCAATGTCTTGAGCTAAACGTCCTAGCTTTTAATGCTCTACTTTAACTTGTTGACAATTAGGACACTTAGCCACAAACTCCACTATGTCCTTTTTCATGTCATTCCAACAATACACTTCCCTCAAATAACGATGGATCTTGGTAGATCTCGGATAAATTGAATATCGAGAACTATGGTCCTCTTTCAATATTAACTATCTTAACCCATCAACAATAGGAACATACAAGCTACCCTGGTAAAGTAGTACACCATCTCACCCTTGGGAGAAAGCCTCAATGGATTTTTTGACAACCAAATTCTTCACCTTAACCAACACCTGATCATTGTCTTGTTTGGCCTTAACATATGCCATAAGAGATGATTTTAAGGTATTATGTACATGAACACCTTTGTCATTGGAGTCAACCAAATACACACCTAAACATGCCATTCTATGGGCATATTTAACCAACTCCCTATTACTTTCCTCAATATATGCAACACTATCTATGGACAACTGACTAAGAATCGGCTACAACATTTGCCTTACCCGAATGGTACAACATACTTATATCAAAATCCTTTAGAAGTACAAGCCATCTCCTTTGCCGAAGGTTCAGGTCCCTTTTGCTAAACACATATTTCAAGCTTTTATGGTCGGTAAACACATCAACATGCACCTCATAAAGGTAATGGTGCCATATTTTCAAAGTAAACACAAATGCCGCAAGTTCAAGATTATGGGTTAGATAGTTCCCTTCATCCACTTTGAGTTTCCTAGAAGCATAGGTTATAACATTACCATATTGCATAAAACAACAATCCAAACCAACATGTGAGGCATCACAACAAACAACAAACCTGTCTTAACCTTCGGGTAATGTCAAAATAGGAGCCGCTGTAAGATGATCCTTCAATATTTGGAAAGTCTTCTCATATTCATTCGACCACTGAAATTTCACATTTTTTAGGTCAACTTAGTCAAAGGCGAAGCAATGGATGAAAATCCTTCCACAAGCCTCCTAATATCCGGCTAAACCCAAGAAACTACTAATATATGAAAGAGATAATGGTCTACGCCAATTCTTAACTAGTTCTGATTTTTTTCAATCTATTTTAATCCCATCACAGGACACTATATGGCCACGAAAGGCAACTTTACTTACCCTAAATTTGCATAAACTAAACATGGCAAAGAATTGCTTCTCTCTAAGCGTTTGCAACACGATTCTCAAGTGACACAGATGATCTTCCTTATTTTGATAATAAATCAATATGTCATCAATGAACACCACTACAAACGTGTCTAAATATGGCTTGAAAATGCGATTAATCAAATCGATGAAGATAGTAGCAGCATTAGTCAAACCAAATAACATTACTACAAATTTAGAATGACCATACCTTGTTTGAAATGTCATCTTGGGAATAACACACTCCCTTACCCTTAGTTGATGAACACTACAATGAAGATCAATCTTGGAGAAGTAACTTGCTTCTTGTAATTGCTTGAATAATTCATCTATTCTTGGAATTGGATACTTATTGTTGATGGTCACTTTATTTAATTACCGATAATCAATGCACATACGTAGTGAACCCTTCTTATTTCTAACAAACAAAATGGGACCATCCCATGGGGATAAACATGGCCTTATAAAACCTTTATCAAACAAATCCTTTAATTTCTCTTTCAATTCCTTAAGCTACGCTGGAGCCATACGTTAAGTAGGAATAAAAATAGGTTGAGTATCAGAAGGAGATTTATGCCAAAGTCAATTTCCCTTTTGGGAGGAATACTTGGCAAGTCATTAGGAAACACATCGGGAAATTCACTAACTATTAAGGACCAACTGAAGAGTCGGAGTTTAGGAATCAACATCTCAAACTTGCATAATATGTTAAATGCGCCCTTTGGAATTCATTTTCTGAGCCTTAATACATGAGATGAATTTGTAATGACCCTCCGGGTCATTTTTGAATTTAATCATTCATTCCGTCATTTAGAGCATTCCTGTAGCAACCCCAAATCATTTATGACTTGATGGCATTGACTCTTTGATCGCCTGGTCGTTCGTTTGGGTTTAGGCCCACTTTCCTATTTTGAACCTTTTATAACTTGAAAAGTTAAGTTTGGTCATAACTTCAGGAAAATGACTTAAGAACAAAATTTTGATAATTCCACCAACTCTAAAATGGCTAAATTAGACTAATAGCATGGTCAACATGAGTATCGATTCAATTGGTACGAGTTTATGACTATTTGGCGCTTTTGCCTATGAAATTGAGCCTATAATTGACTTTGGTGAATATTTTTAGAAAATACGCTCGGATAAAAAATTTGATAGTGCGGTTAGTTTCAAAATATCGAGTTTGGTCCAAAATGACCCTACATTCACTTCTCGAGGCTCGTTGTGGAATTTGGCATGCCCCTAGGGTATGGGATTGAGTTTCTATCGTAATGACCTTCTCTAGAAATTTTTGACTGCGCTACTGATTTTGGAACGTTGAATTTGGTGGGGTAGAATATCTCATTTGTGCGCACGGGATTCTAAATGAATTCCGAGCAACCCGTTAGAGAATTTGAACTTCGTGAAAAACTCAACTTTTAACTGATATCTGATGTAGACAAATTACTTTCTGTGATCACACGCCTTTGTCCATGTTCACGAAGGTCATGTTTCTTGGTCTCCGCATTTGCAGAGCAACATAGTTGCGTTCACAAAGGCCAGTGTCCTGGTCTTTTAATGAAGACCAAGGATGAATTTCAAATTTTATTTCAAAGTTCAAACATATATATCTCCTCCATCATAAGCACAAATTAGGTGATTCCAAGGTCCAAATTCAATAGATTTTCATGGTAAATCTAGTGGTGAGCTCGGAAATGCGAAAGGAAGCTTCGTGTGAGGTAATACATCATATTTAGCTACTGATCTAGTGATTTTTGGAGTGAATAATTATTGAACTTTGGAAAATTATAACTTGGCCAATTTAACTCTATTTTTAGTAATTTTTTAAACTGGATTGTGGTTTTTTTTTCAGAAACGTCGTAGTATATTTTTTTTGGTTTGAGGGAGTTTCGTTCTTGAGTTATAGCTGATTAAAGAATCTGTAATTTTTATCTTTTAGCCTGAATTTTGAGAATTTTAGTTGCATGCTCATCTCGCATCATTTTCCACCCCGAATTGTGTTATAATTCTTATTTGTGAGCTTGGGGTTATGTTTAGAAAATATTTTTGGGGTTAATTTCCCAATCCTGAATGCGGGTTTGAAAGTAGCATCTTGAATGCGGGTCCCTAAATTTGATAAATTTAGTGTCATAAAGTACATTAACATTGTGATTCTATTTGTTTGTAGCGTGTCAACATTCAGAGGTCGTTTGGAAGGGAAAAGCTCCAATTTTGTGAGTTGGAGGGCACGTAGTTGGCTTATAGGTAGGATACGATTTCCCCCTCATAAGACTAACCATTTTTAGGTAATTGTACATTAATTTATATGCATTTAGAGTGGTGTGGGTGTTGAGCATACTAAATTTGGAGAATCCATGTCCTAGGCCTTATTTTTTGTAATTGGTGGACTGTGTAAGCACGACTCGTGTGGTTGTTGGTTATTTCTATCGTACGATGATTGTTGTCCCTGTGGTTGTGTGTTTGGAAGCATGTTTGGCCTTAGTCTAGGCTTAGACGAATGTTGCCTCAGAATTGAGTAGTTTTTGAGATGTTGGGCCTTAGAGCTTTTCAAACGCCATTACGAACGGTTAGCTCCCTTTATACTAATATTGCAGACTTAAGTTTGATAGTCTGAGTGTTATCTAAGCAGTAACTCAGCTTGTTATCTTACCTTTATAATTCCCTATTCTTCTATCATCCTTGTATAATTCAATTCTTAATTTTTGTGAGTTCTCTAGGTGATTCGGGTTATATTAGCTCATGTTGGAGTTGTGCATTGATAACACTTGGTTTGGGGGTACTCACCATTACACAATGTTGGTCATTGATTCTAATTCGATATTGTTCCTTAGTTAGAGACACCCGATTGTAGTCTATGGTCCAACTTACTTGTGTTTGGCTCATTAGCTATAAGTACCCGGTAAAATTCCGTGGTCTAGTTTAATTATGTTCAGGCTTCCTAGCTGCAGTTACCCGATAAAAGTTCGTGGTCTAGCTTACCTGTGTTCGACCTTGGCTATAGTTACCTGGGTAAAGTCCATGGTCTAGCCTACTCATGTAGACACATTAACTACAATTACCCAATTGTAGTCCCTGGTCCAGTTTGTACATAATCAAATTGATTCCCTGGTAAATTTTTAGTTGTCTTCATCCACTCTCACTTGTGGGTTGAGGTGTTAGAGTTTGGAAATGGTTCGATTCAATTTCGGGAAATGGTGATACTACTGAAATAATTTTGGTTTCATTCAGTTTCTTTTAGCTAATCTTGCATCTGTCGGGCTTATGGAAATTTGGATAGTGGTTACTCTTTACTTATACCCGAGCGTACCCATTGGGTTTATGGGATCCTGACGAAGTAATTTAGCTTTTTTATCTTTGTTTCTAGTATGCTCGTGTACATACCCACCTTTACTTATTATACTACCTTTGGTTATGATTACTTACTTGCATTTTAGTTTAGCTTTTCTTATGTTGCTCAGCCGGTCTATGATGCCTAATGAGTACCTATTATTTTTGATACTCATACTACACTCTACATCTTTTTTGTGATATAGATCCGAGTACCATTTGCGATCGTGATCAGAGGTGAGGGTGAGAACATAGTGTCTTAGATTTACATGTCTTCTTCTGTATTTACATTTTGTCTGTCTTCTGCTTTTGAGACAACTTTGTTTTCATAGTCCACTTTTGAGACTTGTACCTTGTTACTAGAGCTCTGTACAGGTGACATCTAGGTTCTGGGTATGATTCTTTTAAGTTTGTATATATTTAGTTGCTTTCGCCCATTCATGTATGCACTTGTTATTTTCCTTACTATTTTAGATTAAATTGTTCTTCTTCTATCCTGACATCCCATTACTCATAGTTCTGAGATCTTAGTCGACTTTCCTATTATGGGTCATAGTAGGCGCCATCATGATTTGAGAAATTGAGTTATGACATAATTGACCCTTAACCACCGAATCAGTACCCTTCAATTAAAGAATAGGCTCATTAGGGAAGTGAAACTTAACCACATGGGTCTATAACATATACATGCAGAAGCAGCATGTAACTAATCCATACCAATAATGATATCAAAATCAGTCATGTCTAGTTCTAAGAGATCACATGGAATAACTTTATGCAAGACTGACACATGGCAACTTCGATAGACTCTCTTGGCTATTACCGAATAACCAACATGAGTATAAACAAAAACAAGTTCTAATAGCACCTCGGGGCACACATAAAATCTCATAGCAAGGTAAGGAGTGACACAAGACAAGTTGGCATCTGGATCAATGAATGCATAAACACCAAAGTTAAGGATCCAAAACATATTTGTGACCGCATCGGGAGTCTCAGCCACATCTTGCCTAGATGAAGAGCATAGAATCGGTTGTTATGTTGGCCACCCTTTGATTAAGCTTGGAAGCCTTGTTGCACTTGGAATCCTTGAGGACAACCTTCTCCACCTTTATTGGCAATATGAGGGCACTCGGATTGCTTATGGCCCATCTTTCCACATCCATAGCAAGCACAAGTTCCCATCAAACACCTTCCTCCATGATTCTTTGCACACTTTGCACATTTAGGAAAAGAAGAGCCTCTAGCATTCATAACTCCTCCTCCATGAACTTTAGGGTATAGCACACTATCATTTGCAAACTTCTTCCCCAAACCTTGTCTTTGTTGAGAGCATCTACTACTTGAGCTAGCATGGTAAAGGCGACCCAGAAATCCACATGTGTCACTTGCTCGGGCAAAGGACCATTGCCTTAAGGAGCCGAAGGATCTTGGGCTTCATTAGCATTGTTCCTCCTTGGTAGCGGTGGTATTCTTGGTGGCATTTTTCTGAAAATCGTAAAGGCCATATGTTAGGTAAAGGAAGTCTTAGAACACACTATATCCCATATCATCGATCATGAAATATGTGAAGATTCCAAAAATATCTTATATCCTTCTATTCACAGTTGCGGCATGCTTCATAGCCATGAAGAAGACTCTACATAACATGGCATGTTAGACAATTTAGGACATCTTAAACCTTGTGCTCTGATATAAGTTTGTCACGACCTGAACTAGGGCCTAGTCATAACACAGTGATCAAAATCCCAAAGGGTTCCAAGCAAGCCTCTTGACATATCATAAATCATACATAAGGTAAAGTTAATTTTGAAATATCATAAGAAAGTCTAAACCATGATTCATATAGAAGAATGTCACTTGAGAACATAGACTCAAAATATTTTTCCAACTAATGCCTCTAATCATGAACATGGATGGTAGCTTAGACATGTCCCTAGCTAACCCTAAATATGAAAGGAATAAATACCTTTGAAATAAGAAATAACTCATAAATTACCCTCGATGGATGATGACTTACCAAGACTTTGCCGCAGGAACTCAACTAGCCACATGTGTGGGTGTGATCCTCAACCCCTACATTATCATACAATGTTGGCAACTATATGCGTTAGTACATTTTAATTTTCTAAGTATGTGGGAATGACATGCAATATAAATCATAAGATGCAATGATAAAGAACATACATAGTAGGGAGGATAAGTATAGCCATGAGGAAAACCATAATGATCAAAGCATTTAAAAGACTTAGTTGAAAAGCATAAAATAGCATAATAAGCATATACATATGTGGGATAGGAACCATAATCGATAATAAGACCATGCGAGCTATAACATTAAATCTCGTTGTCTCCCCATAAAATGAACAAAAAGGGAATCTACTTGTCAATATAGACTCTACCCCTCTAGGCGGATAATGTACCTATGCTATATGTGGATCCACTAGCTAAGCCATGAAGGCAACCTATAATGGCATGTATTTTAAGAGATATGAGGCTGCTACTAAGGCTTTTGTAGGGCCCCCACCTCACGTCCACTAGGTCCTAAGTCAAATCCTACAAAATACATAACATAGTAAACATACATAGCATATATCATAACTTGTTCATAAATTTCATAATATCATAGAATAACTCATTTCATAACATAGTTGCAATGTGAGAATTGGTCTTTCATCATTATAAATCATACTTGTATAACTCATATCATTAGGTCCTAGTTCATCATATAGGTCCCTAAGTCACCTTTCCTCATAACTTGCATAAAATTCATATCTTAAACATATTTATAATTCATGATCATAATTTACACTTGAATTTAGAGTAAAACTTATATACATAATTAATTTGATAGAAAATCATGAAAATACCTTGAAACCATTGAACTCCATAATCATAATTCATATAATTCGTTATAAAAAATAGCTTCATGCATGGGCATTCATAATTTAACTTGAAATCATATAATTTACATAGAAACATACTTATACTGATTATTAATAATGCTTACAAATGAAATTGAATTAGCTCGACACAATTCATAAAAATTGAAGCTCAAAAGTATTGAGATTTCATGAGATTTATGAAATAAACCTTGGACTCCATGGATGGAAGGGACTCATGAGTCAATCCACACATATCTTGATTGAAATTGGACTTGAATTTGAGAAATAAGACTTGATCTTTAGGAAACCCTAACAGAAGTTTGATGAACTCGTGAGAAATCTTTAAAGACAAGTCTAGAATTTATTTGGGGAAATAATGAGGGAATAAATAAGTTTTAGGAGTATTTAGGACATAATTCATAATGAATCTAGTCCCTAAAAATGTCCATATACATTATTAAAATATAGGAAAAATACTAAACTACCTCTCATTAAATTTCTGAAGTTTGAACCTATGGGAACCCTTCTATGAATGGTGGGAATTATGATGAACATCATTATGATTCATCTTGTAGGTGTTGGAAAAACCTGAAAAATCAAGCCTCTGATGTTAGTCCTATGGTTCATATTTATGACTAGTCGTTAGTGTCCCAAGTCGTCAAAGTGACTCGTCTTCCAAGTCTAAAAACCTGCAAGTTTGGATAGTCTGTGAAGTTTCTATAAGACTTATTTTTGCTAGTCATAAACTTCTATATGACTCATCCTATTAAGTCGTAGATGGATTCCTGAGGCTCAGTAGTTTGCAGGATGCAAGGACTTCACTACCACCCCTTTTTATGAGTCTTAGACTCTTCCATGAATTGTCATATGACTCGTACATTCTCTTATTGCCTTAGCCATTTTCAAACCCTGAACTCATATCTACGACTCATTTCTGTGACCTATAAAAGTCTCTACGAGTCGTATACCAACTCGTAGACTTGATTTTAGTCAATTTTTCTTGAGATTTTCTTTTCATTTGACTTTTTATCTTATGGGGTTTTATATACTAAGGTAAACATCAAAGAAATGACCATAATAGTTAGGTTTCATGACCCAAGCCTAGGGCCTAGGCAAGACAATGAGAATAAGACACCCGAAGGTATCTCACCCAAACCTCTTAGCATTCATTATGCTTTTCATAGGTGATGACATTCAATACAAGTAGACTAAAAAGGGGATAAATGGTACTAATGGAAATAACATAATGAAGGAGCAATTAACAACATCAAACAACGTCTATTTGTCAAACAATACCTCTACTACTTTAGACTTGGTGGGGGGCTAAGACATGTCTCTAGATCACCTTCATAATAAATGAAAAAACGTTTCACGATAAGTATACCAAAAGTCTTTACATAACAAATCTAGAAAGGAAAGGATGTTTTTCCCAAAACACAGGAGCTTACAAAAACGTATCCGTCAATGTAATCAACTAGCCACATGGAGGTTAGAGTGGAGCAGCGCCGGTCCCTACATGGTAATATCATGTAGGCAATAGAGTATGCATTAGTACTTTGAATGTACTAAGTAAGTGAGCATGCATTATAATGAAAATCATTAAGACATATATAGGTAAAGTACGTATGTGAGTGCATGCATGAACAATCAAGTAATGAACATTTAAAATATTCATTTGTGGGAAGATCACCATAACCTACATTTAAGACTATGCGAGCTATTATATGGAATCCAGCATAACCCCCTATATTGGCACAGGGAGACTACTAGCCGGGTAGAGCTCCGTCAAGTTTAGTCACTTCTTTAACTTTAACTTTAAGGTCTATTTATGGATCCACTTGCCTTAGCCTATAAGGTATCCTACATTTGTGCATAGTTAATGAGACAAGGAGTTGCTACTCGGATTCCATAACCGAATGCCTTCTCAATGACTCATTCAGTGCTAAGTCATTCCCACAGAATAATTCATATAATAAGAACATAATCATTTACATAGATTTAGATCATCAAAATATCATTCAGTACAATAGCTCATAAAAACCCTTCATTTGATTTACACAAGTAAGAATAGGACTTTTACAAGTGGAAAATATAATTTCATAATCATTCCATCATTATTTAATTTTATAAGAATTCCTTCAATTATAAACATTTGTTTTCATAAACTTTTATTTTGGAGTCAAAGCTTTCAATTCAACTTCATTGAGAACATAGTAAAACTAGGTGGATTCCATTCCTTCAACCTTTAAATTATTTTTAAACAATGCTAGTATGCATGATAAAAATGAAATGAATCAATTAAGATATCTTTGAAAAAACTCACCAATACACCTTGAAACACTTTCATGCCTTCATGTAAGAAAATTTACTAAAATAATCAATTTCATGGAATTAAGAGTCAATATAGATTAAGATACATAAATAAATTTTAAAAGGACAATAATCAATGCATTCAGAAACATACTATAAAAACCCATAAAAATCATATTTTAAAATTAAATTTCTATATTTAGAAAATACTTGTGCTCCATGGGGGGAAGAACCCATCAATGAAACACGCATAGGGGAAATAAATCCCTAATGAAAGCTTGAAAACAATTAATACTTAGAAAACCTTGAAGTGAAATCGTAGACTTGGTTTGAAACCCTTGGGAGACCTTGAGAGGAAAGAATTTGTGTGTTTGAGTCTAAGTATGAGAAATGAGGGGTTTGGGAGAGTGTAGGGCCTTTAGATAGGTCAATTCAGTCCCCAAAATGACCACACATTGATTATAAAACATAAGAAAGGACCAAAATATCCCTTTTAAAAATTGGTCGGACAGGCTTTACGAGGAACTCATCAGGGTCCGTGATGCTCACGATGGCTCGTGGTAGTGTCCCATGATTATTGACTTAGTGGGAAAAATCATGGGGTTGCAGTGAAAGTCTCTTAACTTCCTCCATGGAGACCTTCACGGTCCTTTAAGGGCATAATGGCCCGTGAAACGTGGTTATGGTATATGTCCTACATGAGGCCTGAAGAGTAACCACCACGGAAACAGACCATGTTCCATGAATAACTCTACAGCCCGTGGTGGTCGTCTGTGGTCCTTGCCTTGGAAAGTTTTCCTGGGCCTTAGGGGAGGGGTCACCACATAGGGGACTATGGTATGTTTTGCTCACCACAGTCCATGGTCCCTCGTTGTGGTCCCTTCCCTATAAGTCTGAGTCTTTGAATCCCCACCATAGTGTCTCACCATGAGGTGTGGTGCTCACCGCATCCCGTGATGTCCTTTCGTGGTCATCACTGGTGCCAGTTTTCTGAATATATTTGGGATTTCATCCTTTGTTCCTCATTCTAAGACTTTTCAACTTGTTACAATATCTCCTGCTTGGAAATATTCATCCTCAAATGAAAATCATTAGCATAGAAAAGAACACGACATGAGGACTAGCAACCTAAGATGAATACAATGACACTTGAAATGCATAAAATATGAGATCTTTAAACTTAGCATAAAACATGACTATAAAATTCAACTTCATGAATACGCATGCATGTGAGGACTTAGGAAAATGTGAAATGTAGGAATCGTACATATTTGAGCATGAATACCGTAGTATGTTAGTGTAACATTCCTCAAAATGCTCACAAGTTCCTTAAAATGCTATGGGAATAGGCCGCTTGCATAATGTATTATCTTGCAAATATGAGTCCCGAATATCGATCAAGGGTCAAAACCTACAGGAAAATGATTTTAGTTGATTTTTAGCGTCCGTACATCAAAAGATAAATTTTTCAAAAAAATTGCACAATGTAGTGAAGTGCGTGGCAGGTCCGCATCGCCCACTTGATCCCTCTTAGTGTAATTTTTCCCTGATTCAAAATCTGGAAAAAATATCATCTGCTTAAAATTGGCCTATTTTGGAATAGGTCTGCATCATTGTATCTGGTATGAATTTTTGTCCGTACTAAGTTTTTAAGTGAGGAAACATTAGACATTTTCCTAATTAGTAGTTAATAAATTTGGACATTTTTAGGGCCTAATTCAGCTCTGTAAATTAATCTACACCTCTTATTGCATTTATTCTTCTGTAATTCACCTATTTGAATATTTCTCTCTCCAAAAAAAGCTCTCAAAGAATCCATTGGAGACCTTCAAGAAATTCATTCAAGCTCTCCATCAAAACTCTCAAATTCTTCTAAATTTTTTGGTCTTCTTATTCAAGGTATATGGGTAATTGATCCTAGGTTACTTTCACCCAAGGAGCCCAACAAATTTTCTATTATTTTAAACCAATTAAAGTATAGATTTAATAGGTTTTATGATCTTCATTCCTATTGCATGAATTATGATTATAATTATTATTATGAGTCTATTTTAATATAAATTGATGGCTATTGCATTGAATTGAAGAATTCTTTCATGATTTTTCCTATCTTGATCTTTAGAGTTCATGATATAAATTATGGGTATTTCCAATTATACTTCCAAATGATATTATGTTGCTGAATTATGTATGTTCTGATAGAAAGTATATCATCATGCATGTTTTTGATCAAATTTAATGATTTTCAAGTCAATTGATCATGTAGTCATGTTTTATCCTAATTTCAAGAATAAGCTATGATCATGAATTTCAAGTATGTAAGTAAACTTTATGAATGAGGGTGACTTGAAGACCTTAATGATGTTTCTATAAAAAAAGATTCGTAATGATGAAAGGCCTACACCCACATCACATGAATCATATGATGATGTGTTATTCCTATGAACATATTTATAAAGTATGATTATAAAAGGCTTATAATTTATGAAAAGTTTGATTTATGATTATGTTATGATATGTGTGGGATGTTGACTTAGCACCGAGAGAACTTTAAGGTGGGTGCTCGACCTAAGCCTTAGTAGCAACCTCTAGTCCCTTAAACTATGTTGTCACTATAGGATTGCCAATATGACTTAGCTAGTAGATCCACATATAACACATAATTATGATAATGTTAGACGGAGTCTACCTTGAAAAGTAACCTCCCCCTTATTGATGTGTGGATCATTGGATTTCATATAATAGCTCGTACGGTCTTAATGTCAGTGATGGTTATCTCCCACATATGTGTTTTTCTTATTATTCTTTACCATATTGCTCCTATACTTTACTTTTATACCATATTCTTATGGTTTAAAGTTACTTGACCTTTCTTATGTCTACTTGTGATGTTACTAACCCTTTCATTATGGTATTTAAAATGGTCACTGTACAACATTGTTTTAACTATGCATTGGATCACCTACATACTTAGCACATTCAAATGTACTAACACATACTTTATTTCCTACATTATATCACAATGTAGGGATGGACGCTCCATCTTATTCTTGTGGCTAGTCAGTAATCCATTTTGAAGATTGTGTGGTGAGTCCTCATGCTTAAAGGGAAAGACGAGTCATTCACTTTTATTGTCATTCCTAGACTCTTATATTATTACTTTGTTGAGGGTGAGCTAGGCACATGTCCTAGTCCCCGCCTATGTATTCATGTAGAGGCATGTTGGGCATATTTTGTAAGAAGTTTATGTTTTCATGATTTTCTTTAGATTGCTATATTTTTGGAATTTTATGAGTTTTCGCTTAATTTTTACCATATGTATGCTTATGATATGCTAAGAGGATGGTTGAGGTTTCTTCAAGAATCCTTATTGTTGTTTCACTGCTAGGCCCTAGTTCAGGTCGTGACACTTAGGCTTGAGTAGAATGGAAGAGATGAGGGTATCATTTCCTCATATCTGCTTTTGCTTCCCATTTAGACTTTCAACTTGTTGATTTATCCAAAGGACTTTGACGGATGCAACTTATTTGTTCTTCAATCTCTTAACTTGCCAGTCCAAAACTTCAACCAGGACCTCTTCATAGGTCAATGTTATTCAAAATTCATTACTTCTAAAGGCAAAATGAAATTTGGATCACCCATACATTGTCTCAATATTGACACGTGAAACACCGAATGAACCATATTCATTTCCAAAGGCAACTCAAACACATAAGCAAACTTGGAAACACGTCTCAAAATACTATAAGGCCCTACATACCTATGGCTCAATTTCCCTTTCTTACAAAGCCAAACAACACCCTTCATGGGTGAAACCTTCAAATATACCCAATCATCCACATTAAACTCAAGATCCCTTCTCCTAGTATTAGAATAGGACCTTGACGACTTTGAACCGTCCTCAAAATTTTGGGACCAAACAAGGTCATCTCACCTACTTTGAACCAACCAACTGGATATCCACATCATCTCCCATACAAGGCATTAAATGGTGTAGTATTAATGATTGACTTATAGCTATTATTGTAGGAGAACTCGATGAGCAGTAGATGATCATCACAACTTCCTTTAAACTACAACACATAACCCCTTAACATATCTTCTAGTATTTGAATTGTCTATTCAGCTTGCCCATCAGTTTGAGGATGGAATGCGGTTCTTAGCTTCACCTTTGTACCAAGACCCCTTTGAAACGATCTCTAAAAATGGGAAGTGAATTGGATACTAAAATCTGAAATAATTGACAAGGCCACACTATGCAACCTCCCAAACTCCCGAATATAAAACATAGCATAATCCCCGGCGTTATAAGATGTCTTTATATGTATGAAGTTAGCCAACTTTGTCATTTTATCAACAATTACCCAAATCAAATATTGATACTTCTGAGTACTAGGAAATCCTACTACAAGATCCATATTCATATCTTCCCACTTCAAAGTAGGGATTTTTGTGTCTTGTGCAAGGCCACTCGGGCTTTGATATTTACCTATAAGTTGTTGGCAATTTTGGCATTCAACAACGAACCTAGCTATGTCCTTTTTCATTCCACCCCATAAATAGAGTTACTTTATATGTCGGTACATTTTTGTTCAATAGGGATGAATAGAGTATGGAGAATTATTAGCCTCCTTAAAAAACAAACTCCTTAGGCCATCCACATTTGGAACACATAATCGGCCTTGGTAGTGAAGTACCAAATCTCCCCCTTGTGAGAAGACTTGTACTTTATTTTTTTTTACCAACCTCTTCAACTCTACTAATGTTGGGTCAAGGTCTTATTTTGACTTAACATCCACTACAAAGGAAGATTCAGACTCGTTATAAAAAACCATACTACCATAATTGAAATGAATCAATTTCACTCCTAATCTAGCCAACCGATGAACCTCCTTTACCAACTCTATCTTCACTTCATCAACATGGGACACACATCCCATAAACACTCTACAAAGGGCATCGGCAACCACATTGGCTTTAGCCGAATAATACTGTACAGAGTTCTAGCCACCTTATTTGCCTTAGATTTAGGTCCTTTTGGGTGAATATATGTTGAAGACTTTTATAATCGGTGAACATGTCCACATGTACCCCATAGAGGTAATGCCGCAAATATTTTAGAGAAAACACAATGGTTGCAAATTCAAGATCATGGGTACGGAAGTTATGTTAGTGCACCTTCAATTGTCTAGAAGCATAGGCTGTAACCTTTCCATTTTGACACAACCTAAACTGATCTTTGTAGCATCATAATACACCACAAACCCTTTTGATCCTTCCGATAGAGTTAAAATAGCAGCAGAGGTAAGTCGATCTTCTAAAGTTCGGAAACTCTTGCCACACTCATCCGTGCTTATGAATTTTTCCTTCTTTTGAGACAATTTTTTCATAGGAGATGAGATGGAAGAGAACCCTTCAACAAATCTTCTATAGTAACTGACTAGACCCAAGAAGCTTTTAGTGTCCAAAGGAGAAATTGTTCTAGGCCAATTCTTACCTACCTCCATTTTCTTACGATCAACCTTAATTCCATCACCGGATACTATGTGGACAAGAAATGAAAATTCTTTCAACCAAAATTCAAACTTAATTTTGCAAACAATTGCCTATCCCTCAAGGTTTGAATCAAAACTCTCAAAGGGTTCTCTTACTCTTAATCACCCTGAGATAAATTAAGATGTTGTCAATCAAGACCACCACAAAAGTATAAAGGTAGGGTTTGAACACCCTATTAATTATGTCCATGAACACTACTAGATCATTTGTTAACCCAAATAGAATTACTACGATCTCAAAGTGACCATACCTTATTCAAAATGACATATTGGGAAAGTCACACTCCCTTGCCCTTAGTTGATGATAACCGGACCGAAGATCGATCTTGGAGAAATGGCTTGCCCCTTGGAATTGATCAAATAGATCATCGATCCTAGAAATTGGGTATTTATTCTTAATGGTCACTTTGTTCAATTATCGATAGTCTATGCACATTCGAAGCCACCCCTCCTTCTATCTTCCAAACAAATGGGAGCACCCCATGGTGAAATACTTATCCATATGAATCCTTTCACCAATAAATCCTTTAATTGTTGTTTCAACTCCTTTAAATTCCATCGGGCCCATTTGGTAGAGAGGAATATTGATGGGTTGGGTAATAGGGAAAAGATTGATATCGAAATTGACTTCTCTTTCGGGAGGGATATCGGGAAGGTCATCAGGAAAGACATCGGGAAAGTCATTGACTACAGGGACTGACTCAAGAAGAGGAATTTCAGAGTCAAAATTCCTAACACTCACAATGTGGTAAATTCAACCTAGCAATAAACTTTAGGGCCTTAAGACAAGAAATGAACCTACCCTTCACTACCGAATCATGTCCCTTCCATTTAAGAATAAATATATTTGCAAATTGAAACTTGATTTGATGAGCCCTACAATCAATAAAGGCATAAGATGCATACAACCAATTCTTCCCAAGGATAACATCAAAGTGTACCATGTCAATCTCTATCAAATCATAAGGAACAACTTTACGCAAGATAGACACGGGACAACCCTTATATACCTTTGTAGCAACAATTGACTAACCCGCATGGGTAGACCCAAATAAGGCTCTACTATCATTTTGGGTAGAATAAAAAAACTATTATCAAGGAATGTAGTAACAAACAAAAAATTTGCACTCGGATCTAACGATGCATACTAATCAAAAGCAAAGACCTTTAACATATCGGTAACAACATTGGTTGCTTCCTCGTCCTTTTGTCTTCCATGCAAAGCATAAAAGCAGTTGGTATGTTGGCCACCTCCTTGAGCTTGTTGACCATGACCAATTTGGCCTTGAGGAATAAAACAACCACCACTTATACAATCTTTAGCATGGTGACCCGGCTTACTACACTTGGACCCGGCTAAGCATTCCCCTTTGTGTCCTTCCACACTTCTTGCAAGCGGGAAAAGTTTGAGCACCAATATTCTCTCATAGAACCATTGGGATAGCACCCTTGTCCTTGTTCTACCTTTGAGGAGTATGATTGGTGGAACCTTGCATGAATCATTTCCCACCTTGGCCCTTTCCACAACTACTATACTCGGATCTCTTATGATTGAACCCTCTATCATAACTCTAGCTTTCTTGAACCCTTTTGACATCTCCCTCAACTTCTCATCCTCGATTCGTTCTGCATATATCATAAGTTGGAAGATGTCCATCTCTTTGACCATCATGGTCCTCTTGAAGCCCTTGGATACCAAACTAGAAATACCAGAAATGAATAGCTCATCCTTACCCTTGGATCGGAGACCATGAAAGGAGCATATTTAGATAATTTGGTGAATTTGAGGGCCTACTCCCTCATAGTAATACTTCCTTGGCAATGATTTATGAACTTTTTGATATTTTCCTACCTTAGCTTCAAAGAAAAGAAGTAGTCTAGGAAGGCACATCTGAATTTTTCCCATTTGATAAGATCTATATATTCACCATTTTCAATGACCCATTGCTCATACAAAACCTTTTCCACACCCTTGAGTTGATACACCACTAGCTCGGCCTTTTTGTGTTTAGGCACACCCATGATGTCCACAAACCAATAGATCTAATCAATGAACTCCATAGGGTCCTCATCTACTTTGGAGCCATCTAACTTGGGTGGATTCATCCTTTTAAAGTGTCGAATCCTAGAAGTCGGAGTAGGCAATTGAGGAGGAGGATGAATAATGAATTGGTTATTTAGGTTGGCTACATCTTGGGCTAATAATGTGATAATGTTCTAGAATTCCGCATGGGTCACTCCCTCCTCATGATATAGAGTTACGAGAATCGTAGGAGCTTGGTCCCCATCGTTAACCCTTGCTCTAGGTGGAGGTACTCTTTTTGAAAGCATGATCTAGAATACATAAAACTAGGCCTTAGTTAGAGGAAGTCTTAAGACACTCTAGGGAATGACATGAATTTGAAAGAAGTGAAAACTTTCCTAAACATCTGATAGTTTCCTATTCATAGTTGTGGCACTCTTTACAATCATAAATAAGACCCTATCCGATGCGGTATGTTGGTCTTTAAGAACCAATTCAAAACCTTGAGCTCTGATACTAAGTTTGTCATGAACAAAGCCTAGGACTTAGGCATGACACGACGAATGAGACACCCGGAGGTATCTCATCCAAGCCTCTTAGCATTCATTAAGATTTTCATAGGTGATGACAATTAATACAACTAGAATAAAAAGGGTATAAAGGGGACTAAAGGAAATAACATAACATACGAGTAATTAACAACATCAAACATCGTCTATTTTTCCAACAATACCACTACTATGTTAGACTTGATGGGGGTAAGACATGTCCCTAGCTCATCCTCTTATTAAATTGAAATAAGTGTCATGATAAGTATCCCAAAAGTCTTTACATAACAAACCTAGAAAGGAAATGATGTTGTTCCCGAAACATGGGAACTCACAAGAAAAATACCCTTTAACGTAATCAACTAGCTACATGCAGGTGAGAGTTGAGAAATATTTGTCTATACATGGTAATATAATATAGGCAATAGAGTTTGAGTTATTTCTTTGAACGTACTAAGTATTTGAGCATGCATTATACTGAAAGACATTGGGACTTATATAAGTAAAGTACATATGTAAGTGCATGCATGAACAATCAATTAATGAGCATTTAAAACTTTCAATTGTGGGATGATGAATGTAACCTACATTTAAGACCATGTGAGCTATTACCTGGAATCCAACATAACTCCCTACGTTAGCACAAGGAGACTACTTGTCGGGTAGAGCTCCATCAACTTAATTCATTTCTTTAACTTTAACTTTAAGGGCTATTGGTGCATTAAGTAGCCTAGGCCTACAAGGGCACTAATTTTGGTGCACAGTTAATGAGAAAAGGAGGTGCACTAGGATTCCTTACTGAATCCCACCTTAATGCGTCATTCGGTGCTAGTTTATTCCCATAGAATAATTCATATAATAAGAACATAATCATTTACATAGCCTTAGATCATCAAAACATCATTCGATATAATAACTCATAAAAACCCTTCATTTGATTCACACAAGTGAGAATGGGCCTTTTACAAGTTGAATACATCATTTCATCATTCTTTAATTTTTAAGACTTCCTTTAATGATAAACATTTGCTTTCATAAACTTTCATTTTGGAGTCAAAGTATTCTATTCAACTTCATTGAGAACATTGTAAAAGTAGGTAGATTCCATTCCTTCAACCTTTAAATCATTTAAAACAACGCTAGCATGCATGAGATTAATAAAATGCATCAATTACGTTAGCTTTGAAACAACCCACCAAAACACCTTGAAATCCTTTTTTGCCTTCATGTAAGGACATTTACTAAAATCATCAATTTTATTAAATTCGGAGTCAATATAGACTAAGATAGGTAAATAAACTTTAAAAGGACAATAAGCCATGCATTTGCAATTATACTATAAAAACCCATTAAAATCATACTTTATAATTAAATTTGTAGGTTTGGAAAATATTTGGGCTCTATGGGGGTATGAACCCAATAATGAAACCCACATATCGTGGGGAAACAATTTCCCAATGAAAACTTGAAAACAATAGACTAGAAGAACCTTGAAGTGAAACCCTAGAATTGGCTTTAAATCCTTGGTAGAACTTGAGAGAAACGAATTTATGTGTGAGAAATTAGGTGTTTTGGAGAGTTTAGGGACTTTATATAGGTCAATTCAATCTCCAAAATGACCATACATTTATTATAAAACACAAGAAAAGACAAAAATGACTTTTTTTGAAAACTAGTTGGACAAGCTTCACATAGGACAAATCATGATCCTTGGTGCTCACCACGGCCAGTGGTGGTGTCCCATGATGATTGACTTGGAGCAAAAAATCTTTGTGTTATAGGGAAAGTCTCTAAACTTCCTCCACGGAGACCTTCACGGTCTGTGGAGGCCATCACAAACCGTGAAATGGTGCAGGTCCTATATAAGTCTTGTAGAGTGACCACCAGGGAATCACACCATAGTTCGTGAAGAGCTCCTCAGCCCATGATAGTCGTCTGTGGTCCTCCCCTTGGAATGTTTCCAATGGCCTTAGGAATGGGGTCACCATGGAGGGCACTATGATTTGTGATGCTCACAATGGTCCGTGGTCCCTTATCATGGTCCCTTTCCTACAAGTCTGAGTCAATGAATCCCCACCAAGGTGGTTCATCATGAGGCGTGGTGAACACTATGGCCTGTGATGCCTTTCCGTGGTCATCACTAGTGCCAGTTTTCTGCATTTCTTTGCGCTTTCATCCTTTGTTCCTAATTCTAAGACATTTCAACTTCAAAGATCTTACATTAATCTTCAACTTACATATACACAACAATACCTCAAACTCTTATATTTAGTAGGGGCTAAGAAAATTCCCTAGCTCACCCTTAATCAAAGTTAAATGAAATGCCATAATAAATATCTAAGGTTCTCAACATCGTAATGTAGAAAGATAATTGGATATTATTTCCAAAACATGAGAACTCACTCAATGTAGCCTTCAAGTGAAATATCAACTAGCCACGCAGACAAGAATGAAGAAGAACACAGGTCCCTAGATAGTGACAATATGTAGGAAAGAGTATGCCGTAGTACTTTGAATGTACTACGTATGTAGGCATGCAATATATTGAAAAAGCATTAAGGCATTATAAAGTACATGAGTAAGTGCATGCAAGTGTAATCAAGTAAATAGCATTTGAGACATTATTTGTTGGAAGATGACTATAACCGACATCAAGACAATGTGACCTATAACATGGAGTCCAACATAAACCCTACATTGGAAGGGGAGACTACTTGCCAAGTAGAATTCTGCCAACACTAATTTGTTTAACATTTAATGGCCATTTGTGGATCCACTAGATTAGCCTACCAGGGCTTTTATGTTGCCACATAGTTAATGACGCAAGTGGTTGCTACTACACTTCCCTTACCGAACCCCAACTCAAGCCTCATTTGTTGCGAAGTTAAATCCCACATAATAGCATATATTAGTAACTTAAACATATATACACAAATGTTTTGAGACATCAAGTCATCATTCGGTAGAACAGCTCCTTAAAACCTTTAGTGATTTAAGTATGAAATAATTGCCCTTATCACATAAAGAGTCAATTAATTTAGGTGAGAACTCCTATTACACCCATTCGCTCTTTCCTTTGAAGACTCCCCTAATCAAAATTATTACGTTTCATAAATATTGTGTTGGAGTCCAAAACTTTAAAATTATACTTTCATAAAAATAGAGTGATACTAGTTGGGTTCAAGCCAATTTGACTTCAACATGCAAATAATGGAAATCATACATAAACAATATGGAATTCATCAATTTAAAATTATGCTTTGAATAAGCCACAATGAATCTCAAGAACACTTTAAGGAACTAAGCAGAGAAAATACTTGTAATCAATCAATCCATGCATTTTAAATCACATTGCATCAAAATAAACGAATAATTAATTATGTATTCATGATTCATGGTATTACGTAGAAGGTAGAGTAAACACTAATTTTTTTACTTGAAATAAATATTTGAGTGGAAAGGGTTTTGGGATCCATAAATGGAAGTACCCATGGATAAGACCCGCATACCTTGGTAAATTTTGATGTTGATTTTGACAATGGACACTTGGTCTTTCTTGAGGAAACTGTAGATTTTTTCTTGGGAAAGGAGGAAACCTTGAAAGGAGACTTAAGGAGGGAAGGGTTTTGAAGTGTAAGTTAATATGAGAATGAGAGGTTTTAGAAGGCTTAGGGTCATTTGATAGGGTAGATTGTTTCCCAAAATGACCACACTTTATAGATTGAATATCAGAAAGACTAAAATACCCCTCTTAAAATTTAACCGGGCAGACCCTACCAACCGACTTTATAAATCCTAGAGGTGTCGACGAGTCATAGAAATAACTCATCTCATAGGGTCTTAAAAAGCCCTGTGTGTACTAACCCTCTAAACTTTTCATACGACTCGTCTCTAAGAGTCATAAACTCTTATACGACTGGTAGAAAGGACTCATTTGGAAGAGTCTAAGAAAACCCTCAAACTGAGTCTTTGAAGTTTTCCTACGACTCATGCTTATGAGTCATCGTCTTTTCTATGAGTTGTCAACTTGATTCGTAGACTCAACCCATACTTAGTACAATTTTCCTCTTCTTGCATATATTGTACGAGTCACTCCTACGACTTGTAGAAGTACCTATGACTCGAAGGTAGTATCGTAAACACCTGGAAGAGTCCATCTTTTCCCAAGTTGTTATCCATTTCAACTTTTTAACTTCCATGATCTTTCATTCTCACTCCCTTGGGATGATTTATCCTCGAATGATATTTGACTGGCATATAGAGGACAAAGAAATAAGACTAGCAACTCAATATGAATTCAATGAAATAAACATGTAATAACCACGAAACATATATTTAACATAAAACATGACTTGAAAACCAACTTCATAAACATGCATGCATATGGAAGACTTAGGAAAACTGAAATGTAGGAGTTTTGAATAATTGAGCAAGAATAACGTAGTACCTTAGGCTTGAGTATAGTAGAAAAGATGAGAGTATCTTGTCATCATATCCACTTCCGCTTCCCCTGTATTATTTTAGACTTGTTGATTCCTACAAAAGACTTTGACAGATGCAACATCCTTGTTCCTCAATCACTTGACTTGCTAATCAATAATTTCAACCGGGACCTATTCATAGGTCATCTTCAGAGGTACAATGAAACTTGTCTCACTACACATTTTCTCAACATGGATTCATGGAATACCGGATGAAACATAGCCATTTCCAATGGCAATTTCAACTCATAAGCAACCTTGCCAACCCGTCTTAAAATCCTATAAGGCCCTACAAACCTAGGGATCAACTATCCCTTTTTACCAAACCGAACTACACCCTTCATGGATGAAACCTCAAGTATACCAAATCTTTCACACTTAACTCGAGATCCCTTCTCCTAATATCGAAATAGGACTTATGGTGACTTTTCGCGATCTTCAACCATTTTCTAATCATTCTCACCTTTTCCAAAGTAGGTGATATGATCTTGTTGGGTGGTAGCTATTGTGGTACGTGAATTCAATAAGCAGTAGATGGTCTTTCCAAATCCCTTTGAGCTCCAACAAACTACCCCTTAGCATATCCCCTAGTGTTTAAATTATCCATTATCCTAGCCCATTGGTTTGAGGATGGAATATGCTACTAAGTTTCACCTTAGTTCCAAGTTCCCTTTGAAATAATTTGCATAAATAAGATGTGTGTTGAGTACCACGATCAGAAATAATAGACATAGGCACCACATGCAACCTAACCAATTCTCAAATATACAACTTAGCATAATTCTCGGTGCGATAAGATGTCTTGACCAGTAAAATGTGAACCAAATTCGTCAATCTATCAATAATAACCCAAATTGATTCATAGTTTTTTTGAGTATGAGGAAAACCCACAACAAATTCCATGTTCATATCTTCCCACTTCCAAGTGAGAATTTCAAAGTCTTGTGCTAGGCCACCCGACCTTTGATGTTCGGCCTTAACTTATTGGCAATTTGGGTATTAGGCCATGAACCTAGCTATGTACCTTTTCATGTCACCCCACCAATAAATATCCTTTAAGTCTCGGTACATTTTGGTCAAACCGGGGTGAATATAGTATGAAATATTATGAGCCTCCTTCAAGATCAAACCCCTTAGGCCATCCATAACCAGAACACATAAGCGACCTTGGTAGTGAAGTACCCTATCTCCCCTTTGGGAAAAGACTTCTACTCTTTTTTCTTTCACCAATATATTTAACTCCACTAATTTTGAGTAAAGGTCTTGTTTCAACTTAACATCTACTATCAAAGAGGATTCAGACCAAGTTTTGACAAATACACCACCATCATTGGAACCACTTAACTTCACCCCCAGTCTAGCCAACAAGTGAATATTCCTTACCAACTCTCTCTTCCATTCATTAAAATTAACCATACTCCCCATAGACACCCTACTAAGTTTATCAAACGAATGATAATGCACACTCATGTCATAGACCTTGAGGAGTTCAAGACACCTCACTAGCCTTATATTGAGTGTTATGACCCATCCTAGAGCCTAGTCATAACACTACGATAAAAACCCAAAAGGCTCCAACCAAGCCTCTTGACATATCATTAATCATATATAAGGTAAATTTAATGTGGAAATAACATAGAAAGAGTCTAAATCATGAATCATAAAAGAAGAGTGTAACTTGAATACATAAACTCTATAACATTTATCCAACAATGCCTTTACTATTTTAAGATGGGCAGGGTCTAATACATATCCCTAGATCACCCTCAATATGAATGTAACAAAGTCTTTGGAAAAAGTAACAACTCATAACTAGTCCTCGATAGAGGAGGACTAAACAAAACTACGCCGATGAGAAAGCTCAGCTAGCCACGTTTAGGAATATGATCCTTAACCCCTACATTATGAGACAATGTAGGAAACAATATGCATTAGTACATTTGAATGTACTAATTATGTAGGAATGCCATGCAATATAAATCATAGGAAGAAATGATCAAAGAACGTACATAATAAAAAGGATAGGTAAAGTCATGAGAGAAACATAATGATCAAAGCAGTTAAGGGACATAGTTGAAACCATAAAAGAATATAAGAATAGTATACATATGTGGTATTAGAGCCATAACCGACAATAATACCATATGAGCTACAACATAGAATCTCGATGTCTCCCCACACAACCGAAAAGGGGAATCTAATTGCCAAGTTAGACTCTACTCCACTAGGTGGGTCATGTACATACGCTATATGTGGATTCACTAGCTAGGCCTAAAAGGCAATGCTATGGTGGTGCATAGTTATGAGATAAGAGACTTTATATAAGGACCCTGTAGGTCGATCCCCACCTCAAGTCATCATTCAGTGCTAAGTCAAATCCTGAGGAATATATACATTGTGATCATACTTAACATATATTATAACTTGTTCATAAACTTTATGATTCATAGATTAGCTCATTTTCATGTCCTACTTGTAATGTGAGTATAAGCCTTTAGATATCACAATATCATACTTGTAGAATTTATGTCATTAGGTTTCTTCATCACGAACATATTCCCCTAAGTCACTTTTTCCATAATATGCATGAAATTCTTAATTTGTTCATCATTGAAATCCATAATCATAATTCATACTTGAAATTACAGTAAAACTTCAATGCATAGTCAATTTGAGTCAAAACCTTCAAGATTATGAAAACATGCATTATCAAACAATTCTTATCAACCCATAGACAATTCATGAAAATAACATCAATTAGATAGGTAATTTAATCAAATATCATAGAATTCATCATAAGAAAGATGTCATGACCCAACTCCTAGGTCGTGATGGGTGCCTGGACTGGACACTCGTATATACCCCTGCTAACTATAAGTAACCTTGTATCCTATTTTTGTCATAAGGAATCAAAAGGCACGATAATATATATGCCTATGAGGCTACCATGATAAAAGGGAACGTCCCAAAACATAAGTCTTATAGGAACCACTGTATACACACACACATATACAACCCACATACATGTCGACAGACCTCTAAAAGTAAGAACAGTAACATAAGGCGGGACAGGTCCCCACCATACTTGTGAATAAATAAATGTATACATCAAGGGTTAGTACCAAAACTAGGCTCCGGCACAATGGAGCACTTCTGAACTGCTGAATGGAACTCCTACGCTGGCAGATCCCCAAAATGTGTATTTGTACCTGCGGGCATAAATGCAGCCCCCCGAGAAAGGGGTCAGTATGCCATATTTACTGAGTATATAAGCATAGACATCATAAGGAAATTACAGTTGGCATAGGGATGCAGGAAACAAGTATAACAATTAATAAATCACTGTACATGCATCTTGTAAAATGATGTTATGTATCTCAGTGTCATATTACATACTTGGCCCATTGTGGGACTCGGTCATACTTGGCTCTGTATGGAACTCGGTCAGACCCAACCCTTTATAGGACTCGGTCATACTTAGCCCTTTATGGGAATCGGTCATACCTGACTCTTTATGGGACTCGGTACCATAAACATTTTATCATAAAATCATAACTGATGTCAAAGACATATCCATAGAGAAGAAGGGTAGCTTTATATACTTATGCCAAAAGCATGCCAAGAGAAAGAAGATAGCTTCACATACCTCTTATGGACTACTCTTAAACACGTTCGCCTCGTCGTCTTTTGAACTTATTTAACATGAGAGAAATACTAAGATTAATAACCTTTCACTTTCCAATTTCCAACTCTACAACCACGTATCCATAGGAATCATTTCCTTATCCATTTCCCTTAACTAGCTTATTACTAGCTCCGAAGTTATGGAAAATTGGGCAGCGTCTCCCCTATAACTTCAACATCCTCGAAATTTCAACTCAGCCAAAATACCAAAAACCATACCAAAAACAAAAAACCAGCAGCATATTTACAAGTAAATCACTTCAACTTTACATAATACAAACTCGAAACAACTCGCTTAACTACGATATCAAAATAGAGTTTTTAATATTTATTTCGTAAAACATTTAAAAATATGAAATGGAGAGTCGTGTGGATTCAACCAGTAGAACCCACACCATTTTGAAAACACCTTCCATCCCTGCACCACGAAACCAAAGCATCTGCAACCGCAACACCACAATCATAATACACTACCCGACTTCAATTTAGTTCATTTCTAATGTCAAGCATCCTTATGAAAATTTTCCTATTACAACCTTATTTAAGACATGTAATATACCTCATAACATCATCATAAACTTCAATTTGAAAGAAAAAAACTTACCTTGCCCAAAACTCGCCAAATTCACCAAAACTCAACTCGGAAGTTCCTTTAGCACAACTAAAACTTTGTGGCTGCTTGTTGTCCTTATGGTGCTGCCCCAAATCATAAATTTACATTAATAACACCTAAATATCATATTTTTATATCCTATATAATTAATTCACAGAACAAAATTGGAGGACTTACCTTTTTGGTTTCAAATCCGTGGCTCCCTCTCTCTAGTCTAGAGTTTCTCTTCTCTTTTTTTTTCTAGAATTTTCTTGGAGATAAGAATGAGTTTTTTGGATAAGGATGATCATAAAACACACACACACACACATATATATATATATATATATATATATATATATATAATCCACCTTAGGGGTGACATATGTAATCCCCTAAGTGGTTGTTACACCCCGTACTTTTGTACCTTGGAACGCATTCTTAAGTCTCTTGAAAGGCTCTTAAGTTTCATGGAAGGATCGTAAGCCTCTTCAGTTTCTTAAGGTTTCCTAAAGTTTATTAAAGCTTCTAAAAGCTTCTTAAGAATTCTTAAGAACTCTTAATCTTCTTAAGAGTTGCAATGTGAGCCGGATAATCTACAACGCTATCAAACAACTCTAAGGAAAGTAGAATGCGATACCTCATAGTAGAGAAGATTGGAAATAGAGTTATAAGAATTCGGAAGAAGTTGGACAAAGAATGATGAGTCATAGGATACGACTTATTTACGTAAGATACCAACTTGGAAATTTTACATACTTAAACTACTTGAGTACATACCAAGCTTACGTAGCAAGGATTACATAGGTTCGTAAAGCAAGACGAGATTACGAATCCATGAAGAGAAGAAGAGAGCGACATGTGGCAGCATGGGGGTGATCCCCCACCTTCCATGTGGCATCCCCTAGGTGAAGGAGGTGGTGCGTTGGCCCTATGAGGCCTTGACATGTGTCACTACTTGGGGCTTGATACATGTCACCTCCTAAAGTGGCCTATATATATATAATTTATGAATTTAAGTTCATATTTATCTAATAAGTCTCCTCTTCATCCAAGAATATCTAGAAATTTCAAGAATAAGAAAGAAGAGAAGAGAAGAAACTAGAGAGGGAGAGAGCTATGGTTTTGGAAGAAGCAAAAAGGTGAGTTCTTCGATTTCGCTCCATGAATTAATTATATAGAGTGTACAAAGATGTTATGAAGGTATTATTAATGAAAATGCAAGGGTTTTAGCAGCACCAAAACGCTAGCAAGCATCCACAGAGTTGTAGGCGTGCTAAAGGAAATTCTGTGGCAAGTTTCGATGAGTTTGATGAGTTTCGGGCAAGTTAAGGGATTCTCTTTAGAATTGGAGTTTATGATGTTGTTATGAGGTTTATTACATGTATTTAACAATTTTGGAAGTGGAAAAATAGCATAAGAATGATTGAAGTTAGAAACAAACTAAATTTAACTGGTTATAGCTAAATCAAAGTCGAGTAGTGGTTTGTCGTTGTGGTGTTGTGAGTGCAGCTTGTTGGGTTGCGTATTGAAGGATTTAAAGTATTTTAAAAAGGGTGTGGGTTCTTCTGGTTGAATCCACACAACCCTCCATTTGGTATGGTTAAAGATTTTGCAAAATAAATATTAAAAACTCTATTTTCGTATCGTAGTTTGGAGCTAGTTGTTTGGAGCTTGTATTGTGTAAGGTTGAAGTGATTTACTTGTAAATATTCTGCTTGTTGTTTTTGGTGGTATGGTTGTTGATATTGTTGCTGAGTGAAATCTCGGGGATGTTGAAGTTATAGGGGAGATGCTGTCCGATTTTCGATAGATTCAGAACTAGTAACAAACTAGTCGAGGGTAATAGATAAGGAAATAACTCCTATGAGTACTTGGGTGTAGAGTTGGAAGTTGAAAATTGAAAGGTCATTAACATTAGTATTACTTTCATGTTAAATAGGTTCAAGAGATGATGAGGCAAACGTGTAAGAGTAATTTGTAAGAGGTATGTGAAGCTTACCCTTTCTTTATTTTGACATGTCTTAGCCTTAAGTGATTTATATACGAAATGTTGGGATAATTTTATTCATATAACCCCAAGTATGACTCATAAGTCTTTTTCACTTCTCGATGGTAGAATTCCTATACTAGTTGAGTTATTGCCTCTCAAGGTTTATATATGATGGAGAGTAGTAAATATGTGAAGTTATCTCCTTTTTCTTGGCATGTTTTGGCATAAGAACATAGAGCTACCCATATTTCCTTTTGATATGTCTTTGACATAAGTGTGGTGCTATGATGTTAAGGTAATGCAATAATAAAGTTATGATACCGAGCCCATAACGGTCTGGGTACGATATATGTAATGACGACTCCTTGAGGAAAAGTAGATACTAGGTAAAACTTACTCTTTCACTTCCTTTCGCATGTCCTAATTGTAAATAAGATGTGATACGAGATCTGGGGTAACTCTACTTTTAAGTCATAAATGTAATCTGTATCTCTTATTCACTTTTGAATGTCAAACTCTTATAGTAAGTTGAACTACTTTCCTTGAACTCCATAGGTTGAGAAGTACTGGATGCATAAGATCCTAGTCCTAAGGACTATGTGATGATGGGTATCCATGATTCTATGAACTGTTAGTATTACTTTAGTACATGTCTAGGGTCCCGAGATCCTTAGTGATATAGGCATCAATGGCATTTAGAAGGCACTCGAGATAGCTAAACTACTATTCTGGTCCCCGGATGATGGCTTAATCTTCTTACATTGTTGAGTCTTTGATAATGATTTAGATTGTATATAGTTACTCACTACTTCATTCGTGTATACTATAATACATCTTTCACTGAGTCCCATAAAGGGCTGGGTACTGTATATGATGATTATGACACCGAGTCTAATAAAGGGCTGGGTATGGTATATGTTGATTATGACACCGAGTCCCATAAAAGGTCGGGTATGAGATATGATGATTATGACACCAAGTCCCTTAAAGGGGGCCGGCAAATCGGAGATGGATGACCAAAAAGGGCTGGGTATGGTATATGATGATATGATAACACCGAGTCCCATAAAAGTCCAGGTATGATATATGATGTTATGATGACACCGAGTCCCATAAAAGGCTGGGTACGGTATATGATATATAGATCAGACCGAACATTTCTCGGCAATACTATATGATATGTGGATTGGGCCGAACGTTCCTCGATATAACTATATGATATGTAGATTAGACCAAACGTTCCTCGATATTACTATATGATACGTGGATTGGTCATAACATTCCTCGGCATTACTACATGATATGTGGATCGGAACGAATATTCCTCAGCATTATTATACAATATGTGTATCGGGTCGTACGTTCCTCGATATGTAATTACTATATATATAGATTGGGTTGTATGTTCTACAGCGCTAATAAGATGTATGTGCTTCGGATGACAGAATAATATAGATGGTACATCGAGTTAACTAACAGGACGGACATAGTACGTGATGGTAATATGTATGACTTTGTTTTATACAATGCGAGTACAGTAAATGGTTAAATGTTATACTTTCCTCCTGCATCCCTATGCCAACTGTAATTTCTTTATGATGTCTATGTTTTACATACTTGGTACATATGTCGTACTGACCCCTCTTTCTTGGGGGGGGGGGCTGCATTCATGCCCACAGGTACAAATACACTCTTTGGGGATCTGTTAGCGTAGGAGTTCCACTCAATAGTTTAGAAGCGCTCTATTGTGCTAGAGCCTAGTTTTGGTATTAACCTTTGATGTATATATTTATTTGTTCACAAGTACGGCGGGGTCCTTGTCCCGCCTTATGTTACTGTTCTTACTCTTAGAGGTCTGTGGACATGTATGTGAGTTGCGTATGGGTTGTATATACATGTATGTACAGTGGTGCCTATGATAAGCATCGCTGGCTTATATGTTATCCTGCCTGTTGATGTGCTATAACTTAAACAGGGGACATATTTACTTACAGATAGCAGGGATATATGCGAGTGCCTAGTTCGGGCACCCATCACGGCCTATGGGGTTTGGTCATAACAAAAATGGTATCAGAGTGGTCCTTCCTAGGAATATCTACAGACTATTTCTAGTAGAGTCTTGTTTATCAGTGTGTTGTGCACCATAAACAGGAGGCTATAGGACATTTAGGTTTTACCTTTCTTAAACTAACCTTGGATTTGTAGAGAAGGGCAGAATCAACAGAAGAAAGTAATTGACGATATTAGGAGTGACAAAGCACGCAGGTAAGCAAACATATGAAAGAGATATGTTGAGTAAGGTAGTGAGCTTGAAATGTAAAATTGAAAATTGAAAGGAAAGTAGACAAGAAGGTGTAACAAATGCAGTTTGAGTTGGATACATGAGGTAAGTCCATTATTTTCATAAAGTCATTGATATTGAAAGCCATGTGTGGCAGTGATATGAATAAATATATGTTGGCCCTGTGAGGCATTGTTGGTATTTCTTAAGTGTAAGTTTGGGATATTAAGAATATAGAGGAAACTCTACCAATTTTTTTTGAAATAGAAAGAGAATGAGATATAAGGTTGTAATATATCTTGAGAGTACAACTGACTTTGCGAAATAAGTTAATTGTGATATGGGTGGCAAGTAGAAGGTCAATACTGATATGGTGATTAGAATGGTGATGGATATGAATGTCTTAAGAAAGCCTGCGAGGTATTAAGGATGAGAATGACGAGGAAGGATAAAGGGTTAAATACGTTTCCTCCACCAGGTGGAATTAGCCCAGAGTAAGGATCATGAATAAAAGTTAAGAAATATTACCCTCTGGGATTGACCATGAGGAGAATATAGTGTAAATATAATGAGGATCATCATGGAATTATATAGAGCCTAATAAAGAAGTAACTAAAAAATGTGATTCTGAGTAAGGTTAGGAGTTAGCATTGGATACACGTTAAGGATGAAAGATCATGAAGAAGAAAGGGGTATTGTGTATATGTACCTCCACTTTGGAAAATAGTGGGATCCCTCGAGGATAGGGAATAGAAATTTCAAAACAACTGAGGCATTATGAAATTATTAAAGGAACAAATGGTATCCTTTGGAGAAAAAAGGTGATAACAAAACGTGAAACACGTGTCATCTGAGTATAAGTTCCCCCGAATGGAGAATCAGACACGATTATAAGTACTAGTGACGTACTGATTGGGATGAATGAAATGTGGATTCGGCTAAACTACTACATTAGTTATATGACTCGATTACTTGTACATGGACTACAGTGGGTACTATTTATCGAGGATTCTAAGCACCCCATAATTGTACTAAGATTTCTTATAGGGATAACCTAAAGTCTAGATGATCTAACAGAAGGAGTAGACATGGTGCAGTATGAAAAATGTGTTGGAAAAGAATCATAGGCCTACGGACAGTGGAAAATAAATAGAGGATGATGTTTGTACACCCTAAAAGGGGGAACTGGACAAAAGAAATACAAGTGTGAGATGGAATTCAACTGACACTGTCACATATTGACGGGACCGCTTATATTTCAAGTGAGATCCCATACTAGCACGAGTTAGCAAGAGCTCAAGACCAACAATAAATAAATAGAAGCCGCGGTATCTGAGGCCTGTGAAGAATAATGGGTGCCTACAAAAAAGGGGTAAATGTAATAAGAGAGTAGGACTGAGCAAACTAAGGGCCTCAAAAAGGGTAGTAGGTCCATGTTTGAGTAAAGATTAGGATATGGAACAACATCATTGGTCACTGATATCGGGACGTACAAGTATCAAGGAGAATAGAAAATCCCCCATGGTAGGAATGAGGAGACCAAGGAATACGTAAAGGAAGAAAATAAAGAAGTAGGACAAAATAGCGTTAGCACAAGCAAGTCCTAGTGTGAAGTCGATATGTAAAGCAAGATGGGTCGGGAGATGAAAAGACTGTGTTTACCTTATACCACTGGTATAAGAGTAGTTGTGCAACCTACAAATAGTTATATACAACATAAGACTAAGTGGAGAAGTACATGATGAAAAGGGAGTTATGATGTTTTGGAGACGTTACAGAGGAATATGAAGAGAAGTTAAATCAAATGGCCAAAAAGGACATAGTCATGGTTGAATTAAAGATCTACCCTGATATCGGTTGTAAGAGTGAAGAAGAGAGGGCAAGGTAAAACATGAAGACTAGTGAGAAAATGCTAAGGTAAATCTTGGGCTAAGCTTCTTAAAAGTTGTGTTGTGACCTAGGTTATCTATAACATTACCAGATAACTCTAAGGAACGGAGAACGTGATGTCCATAAGAGTGAAGGTTGGAAATAGGTATATAAGAAGTTGGGGGGCCAAAATAACAAGTCGTGGAACTCGACTTACTTATGTAAGCTACCCAATTGGATGTCTTAAATAATTAAGATACTAGAGTACATGTTGAGCTTCCGTAGCAAGGATTGCATAAGCTCCTAATGTAAGATGAGATTACGAACCCACGGAAGAGATGGAAGGAGCCATAGCACCTACTCGGAATCAAGTACGTAATGCACCTACTTAGACTAAGTAGGTGATGCACCTACTTGCACCAAGTAGGTGACACACCTACTTGAGATGGGTTCCACGTGCCACGTGGCAGTATGTGATTGGTCGCATGAGGTGATGTGGCTGCCTAAGGTTGTGACATATGTCACCCTTAGGGGATGACACGTGTCACCCTCCCTTTAGGGTGTATATATATATGTATGGATGACTAAGAATCCATTTTTTCATCTTTACAACTTAGAAAAATAAGAGAGAGTTGAGGGGAAACGTTGAAGAGCAAGAGAGGAGGGCTACGGGTTTGCTTCAAAAAACAAGTAAAAACCCATTTTATTCCATGAATTAATTATTTAAGGTATACTACGGTGATATAATGGTGTTTAATAATGAAAAACTTCTATTTGGGGCAGAAAAAACATGACACAAATAGTCGACTAAGTTTTAGCACATTAAGAGGACTTCCGAGGCGAATTTTGGCAAGTTTCGGACAAGGTAAGGTCTTCCCTTTCAAAATGGAGTTAATAATGTTTTTATGGAGTGTATTACATGTGTTAAAATAAATTGGAAGTAGGAAAAATATATAAGTATGCTTGGCGTTAGAAATAAATAAAATTGGAGCCGTTCTAGTTGAATTGAAGTTGTGTAGAGTTGTTGCGATTATGGTGCTGCAGTTGGAGATTGTTTTATTGTGTGTTGTAGGTCTAGAAAATGTTCCAAAAGGTGTGTGGGATATTCTGGTTGCAGCGATAGAACCCTCCATTACGTGTGGTTAAAGGTTTTACAAAGTAAAGATTGAAAACCTTATCTTGGTACTATAGTTTTGGGCGAGTTGGTTGGAACTTGTATCGCGTAATATTGTAGTGATGTGATTACACATAGTTTCTGGTTGTCGTTGTGAGTATGGCTGATAAGGTTAGAGTTTAAGACTGGAAGTTTGGATAGGGTCAGTTATAGGAGAGATGCTTCCCGATTTCTGCTAACTTCAGAACTAGTAATAAGCTAGTCGAGGGAAATGAATAAGGGAATGAGTCCTATGGATACTTGATTATGAATTTAGGATCTGAAAAGTTGAAGTTCATTAATCTTAGTATATTCTCGTGCTAAATAGGATGAAGGAAAACAAAACAAGCTGGACTACAATCGAGCTGCTCTAGGTATATAATGCCTATCTCTTCCTTTATTTTATCATGTCTTCAAGATAAGCAATGAATGATATGAGCTTGAGGGTAAATCTACTTATTAATTGCAAGCCTAATTCACGGTCCTTGTTTACTTCGTAATAAAAGCACTCTTACAGTAATTGAATTAAGGCTTCTCAAGCCTTCCATACATTAGGAAGTGATGAGTATGTAAAGCTATTCTTCCTTTCTCTTGGCGTGTCTTAGTCTTAAGTATGATCTGCATATGAAATGTGGGGACAAATCTATTCATGAAGCTCCAAATATGATTCACGACTCCTACCTACTTCTTGAAGTGAGAGCTCCTATGCTAATTGAGTTAGTATCTCTCACTATCTCCTAGAGGATGAAAAACAGAGGGTATGTAAAGCTTAACTTTTCTTCTCTCTTGGCATGTCTTAGATATACGTGGTTGGTGTATGAAATATGGGGACAGTTCCATTCTTAGAACCCCGAGCATAATTCGTACATCTTATTCACTTGTTGATGTTAGAACTCTTGCGATAGTTGAGTTATTGTCTTGTAAGCCTCTTAATTGATGAAATGTTTTATAGGTGAAGCATATCCCTCCCTTCTCTTGAAATGGCTTAATGTAAGTGAAATGATATGTGATATGAGTTAGAGATAGTTCCATTTATAGATTCTGGATGTAACTCATGACTTGTACTCTCGTTTGAATGATAAGGGCCTTGAAGTAGTTGAACTACGACCCTTGAGCCTTCTATAGGATGAATAGTGATGGGATGTGTAAGCTCTTATACCTAGGAGCTTTTGAACATGGTTTATGGTGATATCTGAGGGATGTTTGATATGTTACATAGTTTTACATGCACGTATATGCATTATGATATATATGGATCAGGACGTACATACCTTGGCATATTTTACTATATAAGGATCGGGCCGAATGTACCTCGGCGTATGTTGCTATATAGGGATTGGGCCGTATATTGCACGGCATCATTACATTATATATGGATCGGGCCATACGTTCCTCGGCATTATTATACTACATATAGACCGGGTCGAATGCTTCTTGGTACTAACCCATCATATCTATAATGATGAGGCAGTACGTCCCACAGCTCTAATAGTATGCATATTCATATGATGATAAAAATGATGGATCTGTACTACCTAGTCCCCGAGCGGGCTGGATATGGTAGGTGGTAATTGTATATATGACTTTATTTTTTGAGGTGATGGTGCAGTACTTTATTAAATATTATACTTGGTTTCTTGCATCCCTATTTCAGTTATTATCTCAGTTATGTTATGCTTATATACTCAGTATATATATCATACTGACCCCCCGTTCTCCGAAGGGCTGTGTTTCATGCCCGTAGGTACAAATATTTATTTTGGGGGATCCACCGGCATAGGATTTCCACTCAGCTATGTTGGAAGTGCTCCACTGTTGTGGAGCCTAACTTTTAACACTGCTCATTGATATATATATGTTTGCTTATTCGAAAGTATGGCAGTGGCCCTGTCCCGCTATATGATACAGTTAATACTCTTAGAGATCTGTAAAAATGTGTATATGGGTTGTTGATAAGTTTGCTTCAGCTATGCCTATATGTCGTGTTATAAGTGTTATTGTGTTATGACAGCCTTATCGTCTTGCATGCCCTTTTATGTTATGATACAGGTGACAGAGGCTATAGGTATATGACAAAGGTTTTGGACCAATTGGGATTGTTATGTATAGTATCATATCACATATGGTTCAACTTGACTATAGAAGATATATACGTATACGGGGGTTGGGGTCGGACCCCAATCACGGCTCCTGGGGTTGGGTCGTGATAGAAGTGGTATCAGAGCAGTTCGTCCTTGGAGTTGCTACAGCCGTGTCAAGTAGAATCTTGTTTATTGATGTGTTATGAACCACATCTATAAACAAGAGGCTACGGGATATTTAAGATGTTACCTTTATTTCATATCTTAGATCGTATAATAGAACCGAGTCATAGGAAGTGAAATTCCTTATACTAATCTCTAATTTCAGCAGAAGGACAACATCGATAGAAGAAACTGACTGACGACATTGGAAGTTACAAAGCACGTAGGTAAGCCAAGGCATGAAAGATATATGCCAGGTAAGGTATTGAAATACGATTGACATGTAAAGTCGAAAATTGAAAAGAAAAGTAGACAGAAAGTCTGACAGACGCAGTTCAAGTTTGACATATGAGGTAAGTCCATCATTTTATACTATGAGATGATATTGAAAGCCCTTTATGGCTGTGATATGATATGAATATATATATATATGTTGGACCTGTGAGGCATTGTTGGAATTTTCTTCATGCAGGTTTGAGATAGTCAAAAATACAGACGAAACTCTGCCCAAATTTCCCCCAAGAATAAATAAAGGGGGGAGGGGGAGAGAATGAGATAGAAGTTCGTAATACGTCTTGGAAGTTGATATCGATAGGGTGAACTAATTATGTTAAACTAAAGCTGAAGGAGGTACCCTCCAAGTTATCAGTGAGGAGCACTACTCCTACTTGGGGAGTTTTATTTCGGACAAAGCCTATATGAGAAGCAAAGTTCAGAATTAAATTGAACGAAACCAAGATATTTTCCAGCAGTATTTTTGCCTTGGAAAAGGTTCATGTTGAAGGACAAGATGTCCAGCAGTTGAGTTTCACTTCCGTGGAAAAGTACAAAGCCCTCAACCCCTAGTTGTGAACTTGACAATTTTTTCACAACTCAAGAGTGAACCTAGAGGGAGACCATGTGAGTCAAGCACTAAAAAGTACTAGGGTGCTTATTGGATTCTAGTTCCCTTCGGGCGGTGGGTGGAGAATAATTCATGGCAACATCTTACTAGCTCTTTGCCCACTAATTGGGGATGTAACTTACGAACTGAAAACACAAATTCGTGGGCTATTCAAGGTTATATGTTGGTGATAAAATGCTAAAGTAATTTACAGGGGCTGGTGATACTAGGGGATGATTTAGATAAAGTTTAAGAACGTTTACCTCTCCTAGTGTAATTAACCCATAATATGGATTATGAAAAAGGTTAAGAAGTGTTATACTATGGGATTGAATACGAACAGGGTATCAGGTGAATATAACAAGGATCATTATGAGGATAAGTAAAGATGAGGAAGGAAGCAACTAAAGGATATGCTGTATTTATGGAACACAGAAGAGCAAATAGAGAACGCATATGAAAGACTTACACAAACTTATAGGGGAAGTTCAGAATAAAAGGTCAAGCAGTAGAGAAAGTATAGACGAGCAATAGGACAAGATGAATGCCAGAGATGACTGGTGTGCTAAGAACAAATTGACAGGAATATAAGATACGAGAAATGAAGGTTATGTAAAACTAGTGTTTCCTGAAGGATATAGGAATAACATGGAATTCCTTGTGCATAGAAAACAAATGGATATAGACAGGAGAAATGAAAGGACTCCTAAAGGAAGCACTCAAGATAGGCATGATTAATTAAGTATGGGTATCGGACAAGAAGGGAAATAGACAGTTATGAACTGAAAGTACATTGCAATGAAAAGGTGATAGTACAAGACCACTACTTAAATAAAGTTAAGATGGGTTTAAGTAAGATGTAAAAGCCAGCAATAGATAGATAAAAACCAGGATGATATCTGGAATAATGCTGACAATTATTGGTAAGGACCTCGAATAGTATGATGACCAAGGAGGGGTGCATAAAAAAGGGATTGATATGATAAAGAAATAATAATCAGTAACTTAAAGATATTGTAAAGGATAGTAAGGCTATATTTGACCAAAGGTAAGATATTGGTAACGGAGTTACTAACTACTGGTATTGTGATATATAAGCAGCAAAAGAGATTGTAGGTGCATGTTAATACAATAACCTACATAAAATAGAGTAAGCCAAGAGAAGGACAAATTATGGTTGGAATTGGACGCACTTTGAACAAATTATACCTGAATGAATATGCAACCTACGAATATTGGTATGCCAAGAGTAAGACCAGGTGATTACTCAATAAAAGAAGTCAGTAGTAGCAATTTGATTTCTATATTCGAATACATTAAGGGAAAGTATAAGATGGTTTGAAGTAAAACCTTTAAGGTATAATCAGTACTAAGGACAAAAGATATAGTGGAGCCCTAACATCAGCTGAGGACTATACAAGGCTGTGTATCCAGGGAGTAGTGGGATTTCACAAAGTCCCCACATCTATTATCTCAAACAGGGAAGTTCAATTTATGGCTAACCTCTAGGGATCATTCCAAAAAGGAATTGGGAACATAAAGGAATCTTGGTACAATATTTCATCCCTAGACTAATGAATAGGCCGAGTGCATTATGCAAATGCTAGAAAATATGTTGCGGGCCTGCATCATTAACTTTAAAGGTAGCTAAAGTGGTCACCTGTTACTTATTAAAGTTGCTTATAATAGTATCTAAATGGCATTATAGAAAGCTTCGTATGGCATAACACCCGTTGGTTGGTTTAAGGTTGATGAAGGTGCACTAATGGGCCCTGACATGAGCCAACAAGCTATTGATAAAGTGAAGCTCATTCAGAAAAACCTATTACTAGTCCAGATTTGACAGAAGTCATACATAGATAACTGACGTCGACACTTCAAGTTTGAGGTTGAGGTTTAAGAGTTCTTGAAAGTATCACCAGTTAAAGGTGTAATAGGACTCAACAAGAAGAGAGAAACTTGGCCTTATTAGATCATTCATAGAATAGGCAAGGTTGCCTATGAGTTGGACCTACCTTCCAATTTGAGGAGATACATTTAGTTTTCACGGATCAACACTCCACAAATATAAGCGACCCTCCCAGAGTATTCTTCGTGGATGAGGTCCACATAACAGGGATGTTACCCTATGGGGAACAACCTATCGCCATCTTAGATCGATAGATTAGAAGGTTGCGAACTAAGGACGTGGTTGCCGTCAAAGTATGTTAACGAAATGAGAATACAGAAGAGATGACCTGGGAAGCTGAAAATCTTTTTTGAAAAGAAATATGTGTACCTATTTCCTATGCCCACAGGTAATCTACTCTCTTAAATTGATTATATGGGTTAATAAGAAGCCTATGGATGGCAACTAGTACAAAGGAATCCTGAAGCACTCATAAGACATTATGAGACTAGTTAACATTCGAGGACGAATGTTCTAAAGGGGGGAAGAATGTTATACCCCGTACCTTTGTGCTTTGAAACGTCTTGTTAAGCTTCTTAAAAGTTATCTTGTGACCTAGGTTATCTATAACATTATTAGATAAATCTAAGGAAGGGAGGATGTGATGCCCCGTAAGAGTGAAGGTTGGAAATAGGTCTATAAGGATTTGAAACGAGTTTGAGGGCCAAAATAACAAGTCGTCGAAATAGACTTACTTACGTAAGCTACCCACTTGGACGTCTTACATACTTAAGCTACTAAAGTACATGTTGAGCTTTCGTACCAAGGATTGTATAGGCTCCTAATATAAGACGAGATTATGAACCCACAGAATAGACGGAAGGAGGCATAGAACCTACTAAGAAGCAAGCAGGTGATACATCTATTTGGAGTAAGTAGGTAATCCACCTACTTGGACCAACTAGGTAACACAGCTACTTGAGGTGGGTCCCACACTGCCACGTGACAACATGTTATTGATCGCATGAGGTGATGTGGCTGCCTAACGTTGTGACACATGTCACCCTTAGGGGATGACACATGTCACCCTCCCTTTAGGGTGTATATATATGCATGGATGGCTAAGAATCCATTTGTTCATCTTTACAACTTAGAAAAATAAGAGAGAGTTGAGGGGAAACATTGAAGAGCAAGAGAGGAGGGCTACAAGTCTGCTTTAAAAAAAGGTAAAGCCCAATTTTGTTCCGTGATTTAATTATTTAAGGTATCCTATGGTGATATAATGGTGTTTAATAATGAAAAACTTTTATTTGTGGCAGAAAAAACGTGACACAAACAGTCCACTAAGTTTTAGCACGTTAAGAGGACTTCCGAGGTGAATTTTGGCAAGTTTTGGACAAGGTAAGGTCTTCCCTTTCAAAGTGGAGTTAATAATGTTGTTATGGAGTGTATTACATGTGTTAAATTAAATTGGAAGTAGGAAAAATGTATAAGTATGCTTGGCGTGAGAAAAAAACTAAATTGGAGTTGTTCTAGTTGAATTGAAGTTGTGTACTGTTGTTGCGATTGTGGTGCTGCAGTTGGAGATAATTTTGTTTTGTGTTGTAGGGAGGGAAAACATTCTAAAATGTGTGTGGGAGCTTTGGTTTGCAGTAGCATAACCCTCCGTTACGTGTGGTTAAAGGTTTCATGAAGTAAAGATTGAAAACCTTATCTTGGTACTATAGTTTTGGGCGAGTTGGTTGGAACTAGTATTGCGTAATATTGTAGTGATGTGATTACACTTAGTTTCTGGTTGTCGTTGTGATTATGGATGATAAGGTTAGAGTTTAAGACTGGAAGTTTGGATAGGGTCAGTTATAGGAGAGATGCTTCCCGATTTCTGCTAACTTCGGAACTAGTAATAAGCTAGTCGAGGGAAATGAATAAGGGAATGAGTCCTATGGATACTTGAATATGAATTTAGGATCTGAAAAGTAAAAGTTCATTAATCTTAGTATATTCTTGTGCTAAATAGGATGAAGGAAAACAAAACAAGTTGGACTACAATCGAGCTGCTCTAGGTATGTAATGCCTATCTCTTCCTTTCTTTTATCATGTCTTCAAGATAAGCAATGAATGATATGAGCTTGAGGGTAAATATACTTATTAATTGCAAGCCTAATTCACGGTCCTTGTTTACTTCTTAATGAAAGCACTCTTACAGTAATTGAATTAAGGCTTCTCAAGCCTTCCATACATTAGGAAGTGATGAGTATGTAAAGCTATCCTTCCTTTGTCTTGGCGTGTGTTAGTCTTAAGTATGATCTGCATATGAAATATGGGGACAAATCTACTCATGAATCTCCAAATATGATTCACGACTCCTACCTACTTCTTGAAGTGAGAGCTCCTATGCTAATTGAGTTAGTGTCTCTCACTGTCTCCTAGATGATGAAAAGCAGAGGGTATGTAAAGCTTAACTCTTCTTCTCTCTTAGCATGTCTTAGCTATAAGTGGTTGGTGAATGAAATGTGGGGACAATTCCATTCTTAGAACCCCAAGCATGATTCATATATCTTATTCACTTGTTGATATTAGAACTCTTGCGATAGTTGAGTTATTGTCTTGTAAGCCTCTTACTTGATGAAAAGTTTTATACGTGTAGCCTATCCCTCCATTCTCTTGAATTTGATTAATTTAAGAGAAACAATATGTGATATGAGTTAGAGATAGTTCCATTTATAGATTCTGGATGTAACTCATGACTTGTACTCACTTTTTATTGATAAGGGCCTTGAAGTAGTTGAACTAAGACCTTGAGCCTTCTATAGGCTGAAAAGTGATGTGATGTGTAAGCTCCTACACCTAGGAGCTCTTGAAAATTCTTTATGGTGATATCTGAGGGATGTTTGATATGTTATAGAGTTTTACGTGCACATATATGCATTATGATATATATAGATTGGGTCATACATACCTCGACATATTTTACTATATAGGGATTGGGCCGAACATACCTCGACATATGTTTCTATATAGGGATTGGGTCGTACATTCCACGACATTATTACATTATATATGGATTAGGCTGTACGTTCGTCGACATCATTAAACTATATATGGATCAGGCCGAACACTCTTCGGTATTAACCCATCATATATATAAGGATCGGGTTGTACATCCCATTGCACTAATAATATGCATATGCCTATGATTATAAATATGATGCATCTATAACACTGAGTCCCCGAGCGGGCCGGATACGGTAGGTTGTAATGGTATACATGACTTTATTTTATGAGGTGCAGGTACAGTACTATATTAAATATTATACTTGATTTCCTTCATCCCTATTTCAGTTATTATCTCAGTTATGTTATTCTTATATATACTTAGTACATATATCGTACTGACCCCCCATTTTCCAGGGGGCTGCATTTCATGCCTGCAGGTATAGATATTAATTTTTGGGGATCCACCGGCGTAGGATTTCCACTTAGCTATGTTGGAAGTGCTCCACTGTTCCAAAGACTAACTTTTAACACTGGTCATTGATATATATATTTTTTTATTCAGGGGTACGGCGGGGGCCCTGTCCAGCCATATGATATAGTTAATACTCTTAGAGGTATGTAGACACGTGTATGTGGGTTGTTGATGAGTTTGTTTCAGCTATGACTGTATATCATGTTATAAGTGTTATTGTGTTATGGATGCCTTATCGGCTTGTATGCCCTTTCATGTTATGATACAGGTGAAACAGGCTACAAGTATATGAAAAAGTTTTTGGATCCATTGGGATTGTTATATGTAGTATCACATCACACACGGTTCAACTTGTCTATAGCAGATAGATACGTATACGGGGGTCCGTATCGGACCCCAGTCGCAGCCTATGTGGTTGGGTCATGACATACATAGAATCCAACACAACCCCTTATGTAGGAAGGGGAAGACTACTTGCTAGGTAGAGCACCGTCAAACTTTACATTCATTCTTTAACTTTAACTTTAGATGCTTTTGTAGATCCACTAGCCTAAGCCTAGAAAGGATCCTATGTTGGTCTATAGTTAATGAGAGAAGGGGTTGCTACTAAGATACCCTTACCGAATCCTACCTCAATTCCCCATTCAGTGATAAGTCAAATCTCACACAATAGTTTAATAACATTAAAACATAATCATTTACATAACTTTACATCATCAAAGCATCATTAAGTAGAATAGCTCATTAAAACCTTTTTTTATTAAAATATGTGAGAATTGTCCTTATCTCATAAAGAATCCTTCATTCATATCATTTCGTCATTCTTTCATTTCATAAGACTCCCTTTAATCATAGATATTTGCTTTTATACACATTCATTTTGGAGTCAAATATTTAAATTCAAACTTCATTGAAATATAGTGACAATAGGTGGGTTCTATTCAATCAACTTTCCAATCATTTAAATCAATGCTAGCATGCATGAGAGTAATAGAATGCTTTAATTGAAATATCTTTAAAAACAACCCACCAATACACTTTAAAACTCCTTTGATGCTTTCATATGAGAACATTTGATAAATCAACCAATTCATGAAATTTAAAGTCAATATAGACTAACATAAATAAATAAACTTCAAATTTTAATAATCTACAAATTTGACATCATAATAAGAAAAAACCATAAAATTCATCATTTGAAATTGAGTTTCTAGGTTTATAAAAATACTTGGGCTCCGTGGGTGGAAGAACCCATGAATGAGATTCACATACCTTAGATAATAAAACCCTAATGCAGCTTTGAGAATGGAGAGTTGAAGAACCTTGAAGTGAAACCCTAGACTTGGCTTGAAACCCTTGGAAAGAACTTGGGAGGAAAGAATTTTTGTTTGAGACTAAGTGTGAGGAATGAGGGGTTTGATATAGTTTAAGGACTTTAGGTAGGGTAATTTAAGTCCCAAAAAAGCACTTTTTGATGGAAAAATATGGGAAAAGACCAAAATGCCCTATAAAAAGTTGTCTAGAAGTGACCTAACAACCCCTCCTTATGAATTGTAGAAGGTTCGACTCATAGGAACAAATCATCCTGTAGGGTTTTGGACATACCTTGAGGACTGATCCTCAAGACTATCTCTATGACTTACACTTTTATGCTTTGTAGAAGTGACTATCATGCAAGGTCTGATAATCCCGGAGGACTGAGTCTCTGAACTTCTTCTATGAGTCATAGACTTGATGATGATTCTAAGACTTGATTCATCTTGCAGGGTTTCAAAAGCCTGCAATTTCATGCCACTGAAGTTTCTTGAGAAGTTATATCTATGAATCATCATTTCTTCTACGAGTCGCAATGTGGACTAGTAATCTTCCTCCTTCACTTGGTAAAATTCTAGGACTCGCCCTTTGTCCTACAAGTTAGACCTATGACTCATAAGAGCTTCTACGACCCATAGACTGAGACGTAGACCCAATGTTTTAGTCCATTTTCCTTAGTATTCCTTCGTCTTGACTTTTTAACTTACGAGGTCTTGCAATGCTCCCCCTTAGAAACATTTTTCCTCGAATGAGATTCAACTTGCATGGAAGGACACAGATGGAGGACTAGTAACCCAACATGAATAAGATGACACTTTATAATGCATAGAATATGATATCTTTAAACTCATCATAAAACATAACTTTAAAATTAAAATTCATGTACATGCATGCATATGAAAACTTAGAAAAAACTGAAATGTAGATGTCTTAAACATTTGAACACGAATACATTAGTACCTTAGGCTTGAGTAGAGTAAAATAGATGAGTGTATTGCTTCATCATATCTTCTTCCACTTCCCATGTAGCGCTTTCAACTTGTTGATTCCTCCAATGGACTTTGACGGATGCAACTTCCTTGTTCATTAATATCTGTTGGTCAAAAATTTCAATCGAGAACTCTTCATAGGTCAAGTTTTCTTCAACATTCACTACTTCCAATGGAACAATAGAACTAGGATCACTCACACAGTTTCACAACATATACACATGGAATACCGGATGAATCATGGACATTTCACTAGGAAATTCAAACTGACAAGCAACCGTTCCAACATGTCTCAAGACTCTATAAGGCCCTACATACCTTAGGCTCAATTTCCCCTTCTTACCACACCAAACTACACCTTTTATTTCTGAAACTTTCAAGTACATCAAATCATCCACACTAAACTCAAGATCCCATCCCGTAGTATCAGAATAGAATTTTTGATGACTTTGAGTCGTCTTCAACCTTTCTCTAATGACTCTAACTTTTTACAAAGAATCAAGCACCAAATACGGACCTAAAAAGTTTATTTCATCCACTTCGAACCAACCAATCAAAGACCTATATTTTCTCCCATACAAAGCCTCAAACGATGTTATTTCAATACATAAGTGGTAGCTATTATTATATGGGAACTCAATAAGTGGTAGATGATCATCCCAACTTCCTTTGAACTCTAACACATAAGACCTTAACATATATTCTAGTGTTTTAATTATCCATTTAGCTTGCTCATTCGTTTGAGGATGGAATTCGGTACTTATCTTCACTTTGGTTCCAAGAACCCTTTGAAATGATCTCCAGGTTCGCCATCCTATAACCAATCATCAAAATTGACTCACGATGTCTTCTTGTATAAGGTAAACCCACTATGAAATCCATGTTCATATCTTCCCACTTCCAAGTGGGAATTTTAATGTCTTGTGCTAGGCCATGCGGCCTTTGATGTTCAGCCTTAATGGAATTTCATTGTCTTGTGCTAGTCCACGCGGCCTTTGATGTTTGGCCTTAACTTGTGGGAAATTTGAGCTTTTGTACACAAACCTTGCTATGTCCTTTTTCATGCCACCCCACCAACAAAGATTTTTAAGGTCTTGGTATATTTTAGTCAAACCGAGGTGAATATAATATGAAGAATTATGAGCTTTATTCAAGATCAAACACCGTAGGCCATCCAAATCCTGAACACATAACCGATCTTGGTTTTCTAGTACCCCATCTCCCCCTTTCAAAAGACTTGTACTTTCTTTTCTTTCACCAACCTCTTTAAGTCCACTAAAGTATGGTGAACGTCTTATTTTGACTTGACTTCCATTATCAAGGATGATTCAAACCCATTATGAACAAGCATACCACCACCCATAGAACAACTCAATTTCACCCCTAATCTAGCCAACCGATGAACATCCTTTACCAAATCCCTTTTTCCTTTATTAATATGAGCCACACACCCCATAGACACTAAGTGCATCGGCAACCACATTGGCTTTACTCGGATGATAATGCACACTTATGTAATAGTCCTTAAGGAGTTCAAACCACTTTTTTGCCTTAGATTGAGGCCCTTTTGAGTGAACACATAATGGAGACTCCTATGGTCGGTGAACATATCCATGTATGCCCCATAGAGATAGTGTTGCTAAATCTTTAGAGCAAATACAATGGCTGCCAACTCAATATCCTGGGTAGGGTAGTTACATTCATTCACTTTGAATTGCCTAGAATAATAGGCTCTAACCTTTCCGTTTTGCATAAAGAGACATCCCAAACCAATTTTTGAAGCATTACAATAAACCATAATCCTTTCGGTAGAGTCAAGATAGGAGCAAAGGTAAGTTCATCTTTCAAAGTTTGGAAACTCCTTTCACACTCATCTGTCCATAGGAACTTTTCATTATTTTTAATCAATTTCTTCATAGGAAATGAGAAGGAAGAAAACCCTTCGACGAACTTTCTATAATACCTAACTAGACTAAAATATCTCCTAATGTACGAAGAATACAAGGGTCTAGACGAATTCCTTACCATCTCTATTTTTCTAGGATCCATCTTTATCCTATTACTAGACACTAGGTGACCAAGAAATGCCACCTTTTTCAACCAAAATTAACATTTGCTAAATCTTGCAAACAATTGCTTCTCTGTCAAGATTTGAAGCACAACTCTCAAGTGATCCTTTTGTTCTTCCTCACCTAAAGAGTAAATCATATGTCATCAATGAAGACCACCGCAAATGTATTGAGGTAGGGTTTGAACACCCTATTTATTAGATCCATGAGCACATCGATTCATTTATTAACCCAAATCACATCACCACAAACTCAAAGTGTCCATACCTTAGCGGAAATGCCATCTTGGAAATGTCTCACTCCCTTACCCTCAATTAATTATAGCTGGACCGAAGTTCAATCTTGGAGAAATGACTTGACTCTTGTAATTGATCAAACAAATCATCTATCCTAGGGATTGGGTACTTGTTCAATTGGCGATAGTATATGTACATTCATAGCGACTCATCCTTCTTTCTCACAAACAACACTTAAGCACCTCATGGTGAAATACTTGGCCTTATAAATTTTTTCTCCAACAAGTCCTTTAATAGTTCCTTTAGCTCCTTGAATTCCACTCGGCCATTCCATAAGGGGGAATAGATATAGGTTGGTTATCGGAGAGAAGATCGATATAGAAATTAACTACCCTTTTGGGAGGGACACTAGGGAGGTCATCAATAATGATATCGGAAAACATATTAATCACGGGAACAGAGTCAAGAGAATAAATTTTGTGGTCAACATCCCTAATCCTCGTAATGTAAAAGATAAAATCCTTAGAAATAAACTTTTGGGTCTTAAGATAAGAAATGAATCTACGCTTTACTAACGAATAATTACCCTTCTATTTAAGAATAAACTCAGTTAGGAATTGAAACTTAACTATACGAGTTCTAAAATCTACAGAAGCATAAGATGCGTGCAATCAATCCATCCCATGAATAATATCAAAATTTACCATGTCAAGTTCAATGAGATCACAGGGAACAACTTTATACAAGATAGACACGAGACAACACTTATAGGCCTTTCTAGCTACAAATGACTCACCAATGGTGGTAGACACCAAAAACAGTTTTGATAATATTTCGGGTAGCATATCAAACCTATTAGAAAGGAATGGAGTAACAAACGACAAATTGATACCCCAATAATAATACATACACATTAAAAGCAAAGAACTTTAATATACTCATAACATCATTGGGTGCTTTTCAACCTCTTATCTTCCATCCAAGGCATAAATTTAGTTGGTGCATTGGCCACTTCATTTAGATTGTTTACCATGAGCAATTTGTCCTTGAGGCCTACTACTACCACCTCTACAATCTCTAGCATGGTGACCCAATTTACCACACTTGAAGCATGCATTCCAGCTGCTAAAAAATTTATTTTGTCAGTCCTATCACACTTCTTACAAGTGGGGAAAGCTTGAGAACCAACATTCTCTCTTAGAACCATCTGGTTAGCACCCTTATTTTTGTTGAACCTTCGAGGAGGAGTATTGGTGGTACCTTCTCCTATAAATTGTTACTCACTTTGACCATTTCCACTACCACCATAATCGGACCTTTAAGTATTTAACCCTCCGCCATCAATTCTAGCCTTCTTGAACCATATTGACCTCTTCCTTAACTTCTCTTCCTTAATTTTTCCACATATGTAATGAGTTAGTAGATGTCCATATCTTTGACCAACATGGTCGTCTAGTACTCTTTGGATACCAAACTAGAAATATTCGAGATAAACTTGCTCATCCTTTTCGTTGGGTCAAAGACCATGAAAGGAGCATACTTAGACAATTTAATAAATTTGAGGGCATATTCCGTCACACTAATGCTTCCTTGTAAAGGTTAATGAACTCTTGGATCTTGGCCTCCCTTAGCTCAAATGGAAAGAAGCGGTCTAGGAAAGCACCCTTGAACTCATCCAATTCCATTGGTTCTATATCTTTTCTCTCTCAAAACTTTCTTAAACATCCCATACTCTCCTATTCATAGTTATGGTGCGCTTGACACTAATGAATAATACTATATTCAACGTGGTATGTTGGACTTCGAGAACCATTTAAAACTTTGAGCTCTGATATCAAGTTTATCATAACCCAAGCCTAGAGCCTAATGATACACGACAAATGAGATACCCAGAGCTACCTCACCCAAGCCTCTTAGCATTTATTTATCCTTTCATAGTTAATGACGTTAAACTAAAAGAAGAAATAGAAAGGGAAATAGGACTAAGGGAGAATATCATACAAGAAGAGTCGTTATCGACATCAAGACATTACACATTTATGTCCAAACATAGCTCTACTAAATACTTGGCGGGGGCTAAGACATGTTCCTAACTTACCCTTATAATAAAAGGAAATAAGTACCGTAATAAGAATCCCAAACTCTTTATATAACAAAGCTAAAAAAGGAAAGGATGTTGTTCCTGAAACATGGGAACTCACCAATAAGAAGCCTTCAACGCAATCAACTAGCCATGTGGAGGTCCCTACATGGTGATATCATGGAGGCGAAAGAGCTTATGTTAATACTTTGAATATACTAAGTATGTAGGCATGCAATTTAATGAACTATTAAGGCACTATATGGTAAGATATATAAGTAGATGCATGCATGAGAAATCATTATAAATAACTTTAAAACATTCATTTTGTGGGAAGTTGACCATAACTGATATTTAAAATCATGCGAGCTAATCCATGGAATCCAACATAACCCCCTATATTAGCACAGCGAGACTACTTGTCAGGTAGAGCTCTGTCAAACTTTACATTTATTCTTTAAATTTAAATTTAGAGGCATTTGTATATCCAATAGCCTAAGCCTAAAAGGTCTCCTATGGTGGCGCATACTCAATGATACTAGGGGTTGCTACTAAGATTTCCTTATCGAATCCCACCTCAATTCCCCATTCAGTACTAAGTACAATCCCACGATAATAGTTTAATCATATAAAAACATAATTATTCACATCGTTTTGCATCATAAAAGCATCATTAAGTAGAACAACGCATTAAAACTTTATGGATTCAAGTATGTGAGAATTATCCTTATCACATAAAGAATCCTTTATTCATTTCATAAGTCTCCCTTTGATCATAGACATTTGCTTTCATATACACTTATTTTGGAGTCAAAGATTTCAATTCAAACTTCATTGAAACATAGTGACACTAGGTGGGTTCTATTCAATCAACTTTTCAATTATTTAAATCAATGCTAATGTGCATGAGAATAATAGAACACTTTAATTAAAACATCTTTAAAAATAACCCACCAATACACTTTAAACTCCTTTGATGATTTTATATGAGAGCCTTTGATAAAGCAACCAATTCATGAAATTTAGAGTCAATATAGTCTAAGATAGATAAATAAACTTCAAGTATTCAATAATCTACACATATGAAATAATAATAAGAAAAACCCATAAAATTCATCATTTGAAAGGGAGTTGCTAGCTTTAGAAAAATACTTGGGCTCCATGGGTAGAAGAACCCTTGAATGACATCCACATACCTTGGAGAATAAATTCCTAATGCATTTTTGAGAACGGAGACTTGAAAAACCTTGATATGTAACCCTAAATTTGCCTTGAAACCCTTGTGAAGAACTTAGGAGGAAAGTATATCAGTTTGAGTTTAAGTGTGAGGAATTAGTGGTTTGGGATAATTTAGGGCATTTAGGTAGTGTAATTTCATAGTTTAAGGCCTTTGGGTAAGGAAATTGCAAACCCAGAACGACCATACTTTGCTGACAAAACATAGGAAAAGACCAAAATGCCCTTTAAAAAGTTGATCGGAACTGACCCTACAACCCTTTGTTATGAATAGTAGAGGGTCAACGAGTCATAGGAATGACTCATCCTGTAAGTTTTTGGACATACCCTGAGGACGGATCCTCAAGGATTTTTCTACGACTCATCTCTATGAGTCATAGACACTTCAATGATTCATAGAAGTGACTCATCTAGCGTGGTCTAAGAACTCCTGAGGACTGAGTCTGAACTTCCTCTGCGACTTGATGAAAAGTTGCAGACTCAAGTCATCCTTAAGGATTTGGAAAACTTATAATTCCATGCCTCTGATGTTTTTTGACGAGTCATTTGTACCAATCGTCGTTTCTTCTACATGTTGTACTATGGACTCATTACCTTCCTTTTTCACATAGTAAAATTCCAGGCCTCACCATTTGTCCTACGAGTTAGTCCTACAACTCATAGGAGCTTCTACGACCCATAGACTAAGTCATAGACCCAAATTTTCAGTCTATTTTCCATAATTTTCCTTTATCTCAACTTTTTGCCATACGGGTCATACAGGGATGGAAGATAACCCTTTAATGAACCTTCTATAATACCCGACTAGACCCAAAAAACTCCTAATGTCGGAAGGGGACAATGGTCTAGGCCAATTCCTCACTGCCTCAATTTTCTTAGATCAACCTTGATCTTATCACCGAATACTATGTATCCAAGAAACGCTACATCTTTCAATCAAAATTCACACTTAGTAAATTTGGAAAATAATTGCCTATCTCTAAAGGTTTGAAGCACAACTCTCCAATGATCCTTATGTTCTTCCTCACCACAAGAGTAAATCAAGATCTCATCAATGAAGCCCACTATAAAAGTATCAAGGTAGGGTTTGAACACCCTATTTATTAGATCCATAAACACCACTAGTGCATTCGTTAATCAAAATGACATCACCAAAAACTCAAAGTTACCATACTGTGTTTGAAATGACATCTTGGGAATGTCATACTCCCTTACCCTTAGTTAATGATAGCCGAACCGGAGGTCAATCTTAGAGAAATAGCGTGCCCCTTGCAATTGATCAAACAAATAATCTATCCTAGGGATCAGATATTTGTTCTTAATGGTAACTTTATTCAATTGATGGTAATCTAAGCACATCCGAAGCGACTCATCCTTTTTCCTTACAAACAACATGGGAGAACCCCTTTTTCTAACAAGTCCTTTAATTGTTCCTTTAACTCCTTTAATTCCACTGGCCATTTGGTAAGGAGGAATAGAGATAGGTTGGGTATTAGGAAGAAGATCAATACCAAAATCAACATCCTTTTTTGGGAAGGATACTAGAAAGATCATCAGAAAACACATCGGCAAACTTATTAATTATAGGAACCTACACAGGATAAGTACTTTTAGAGTCGACATCCCTAACCCTCAAAATACGGTAGATGTAACCCATTGCAATCAACTTTTGGGTCTTAAGACTAGAAATGAACATACCCTTCACTACCGAATTTTGACCCTTCCATTCAAGACTAGACTTATTTGGGAATTTAAACTTGACTCTACGAAACCAATCCATCCCAAGAATAACATCAACATCTACAATGTCAAGCTCTAAGAGATAACATAGGAAAACTTTATGCAAGGTATATATGGGAAAAACTTTACAGACCTTTGTAGCAACAGTCGATTCACCAATATTGGTAGACATCAAATAAGGCTCTACTAATATTTCGGGCAACACATCAAACCTATGAGTAAGGAATGGAGTAACAAATAACAAATTGGCACCCGGATATAATAATGCATACATATCTAAAGTAAAGACCTTTAACATACTGGTAACAACATTGGCTGCTTCTTTAACCTCTTGTCTCTCATGCAAGGTATAAAAGCATTAGAGCATTGGCCTCTTCCTTCAGCTTGTTGACCATGAGAAATTTGTTTTTGAGGACTACCACCACCACCTCTACAATCCTTAGCTTAGTGACCCAATTTAACATACTTGAAGCATGCATTGGAGCCAGCTAGGCATTCCCCTTTTTGAGTCCTTCCACACTTCTTGCAAGCAAGGAAGCTTAACCACTAAAATTCACTCTTGGAACCATCGGGATAGCATACTTGTCCTAGTTGAATGTTGTATGAGGAGCATTGGTGGAGCCTTGCTCCATAAATTGTTGCCTACCTTAGCCCTTTCAACTAACACCATAATCGAACCTTTAGGATTGAACCCTCTACCATCAACTCTAGCTTTCTTGAACCCTCTTGACCTCTCCCTTAACTTTTCATCCTCAATTCATTTTGCATATGTCATGAGTCGGGATATGTCTATATTTTTTACTAATATGGATGTCTTGCACTCTTTGGATACCAAACTAGAAACACCAGAGATAAACTTGCTCATCCTTGCCCTTGATTCAGAGACCATGAAAGGAGAATACCTAGAAAAGTAGTGAATTTGAGGTCATACTCTCTTAGGCTCATTCTCCTTTGGTGAAGGTTAATGAAATCTTAGATTCTTTCCTCCCTTAGCTCTAAATGAAAGAAGCAGTCTAGGAAGGCACCCTTCAACTCTTCCCATTCTATGGGTCTCATATCTTGATCCCTCGCAACAACCCATCATTCATACCAAAACCTTTCAACACCTTTCAGTTGATAGAACAATAACTCAGCCTTCTCATTTGGAGGCACTTTCATGATAGCCACAATTTGATAAACCTCCTCAATTAACTCACTTTAGAACCATCGAACTTATGTGGATTCATCCTCTTGAAGTTCTAAATCCTAGAAGCTAGAGTAGGCATTTGAGAAGAAGGAGGAAGAATAATGCCTTGGTTAGTTTTGTTGCCTACGGCCTGGGCAACAAAGTGATGATATTGTAAAATTTTGTATATGTCACTCCTTCCTTATTATGAGGAACTTTGGGAACTAGAGGAGTTTGGTCTTCATCATCAACCCTTACTCTAAGTGGAGGTACTCTTCTTGGAGGCATAATCCAGAAGACATTAAAAGGATTCATTAGTTAGAGGAAGTCTTAGGAGGACTCTAGGGCACGAGATGAATCATGAAAGAAGGGAATACTTTCTTAAATGTTCCATAGTCTCTTATTCATAGTTTTGGCGTGCTTCATAACAATGAACAAGACCCTATTCAAAATAGTATGTTGGACTCCGAGGACCATTTAAAACCTAGCTCTGATACTAAATATGTCACCACTTAAGCCTAGGGCCTAGATGCGATATAAAAAATAAGACACTCAGAGGTACCTCATCTAAGCCTCTTAGAATTCATTAAGCTTTTCATAGGTGATGACATATATAATGAGTGGAAATAAATGGGAAAACGAGACTAATGGAGAACATCATAGAATAAGAGTTGTCATTAATTTCAAGTATCATATATTTATATTCCAATATACCTCTACTAAAAGATTTGGTGGGGGCTAAGCCATGTCCCTATCTCACCCTCAATCTAAATGAAAATAAGAACCATGAAATCTATTCAAAAGTCTTTACATAACATAGCTAGGAAAAAATGAAAATATTTTTCCCGAAACATGGGAATTCACCAAATAGGTAGCCTTTAATGAAATCAACTAGCCATGTGAATATGAATGTGGAACAACGCCAGTTCCTACATGCTGATATCATGTAGGTAAAATTGAAACAACCCCTAAAAACATTGTATATGATATTCCAATTCTCAATGAAAATGATACAACTTCTGTATTATGGCCACAACTTTTTATAGGTAGGTCCAAATTATGTGATTCAAATTTCTGCATAACCCCAACATCATTACCTACAACTCTTATGAAGATCACATTTTAATTTTTGGAGGTTACATAGGTTAAATAAATTAATCATTGCAGCACATGGTGTTGTGATTAAATGAACTATTTGTAGAAGAAAACAAATATCTCACTGTAGGATGATCCAAATTGGTTGATTCTTGAATGACATGAAAGTAGACTTCTATAGAAACAATTCATATGAAGAAACCAAATACTAATGATAAAGTTTTCTTATTCAAATGCACCTCTAAAAATGGGTATTCTGTTGAAAGATGGTTCATCTCACCAACCATGGAAAGATATATATCCATTTCACATCACTCATAACATCAATAGTCCTCCATTTGAAATCACCCATGACATAAAAATATTACATTAAATTTTTAGATTTTTTTTAATAATATTTTTAATTATTGTTAGGTCCCTCCTTCACACCTATAAATACCCAACTTATTTCATCGTTTTGCTCATCAAGCTTTCTTAAGAAACTCTTCTCTCTATATACTCCTTTATTCATTCTCAACATATATTTTTAGTTCTTAGGAGCATATAAATAGTATTATTGTGACTCATATACTCCAGGTAGTACACAAAATGCTCCGGCGAGTAGAAAAGGCTAGGATTCAAAAGTGTTCATTAAGTCCTTCGATTCTGAGTAACGCTTCAGATTCTAGGTATGTAAGGATTCAATGAAAGTATTCCTTCCACTCTCATGCCTGAACTATTTTGATTATATAATAAATTATATTTATTTTCTTTAAGCTTTACTCTAAGTTATGTGGGTTTTTATCCATGGGTCCTTTCACCCATGTAGTCCAAAACTCTTTCAACTAAATATCTTGATTTCAAGTAATATTTTCTTATGGGTAACTCTTATTTCTTCTTAATAGCATGAATCATGGTTAAACTAATGATTATTGGTCTGTTTTAATAAAAAATGATTTCATATGTATGAATTGATGGTTTGCAAGTAATGTTTCTATTTATCTCTTTAAAGATTCTTAAAATTCATGGTGAGTTGTTTAAAGCATGATTTTTAATTAATAAATTTTAAATTATTTATGCATAATTTCATTTACATATATTTTTTAAAGTTGAAGTGATTTAAACCCACCTTGTTTTACTATATTTTCAATAAAGTTTGACTTGACAGCTTTGACTCCAAATAAATGTTTGTGAAAGCAATGTCTATGATCAAAAAGGAGTCTTATAAAATAAAAGAATAATGAAATGCTATGAATGATGGATTCTTCATGATATAAGGACAATTCTTGCATATTTGAATCACCTTTCAATGAGCTATTTCACCGAATGTGATATTTTGAATTCTCAAGCTATATTTTATGACTATTTTGAAGTATTAAACTACTTTGTGGGATTGACTTAGCACCGAATGGGGCATTAAGGTAGGATTCGGTAAGGTAATCAGCAACCCCTTATCTCATTAACTATGTGCCAACATAGGAGCCCTTGTAGGCTTAGGCTAATGGATCCATGAAATCCCTTAAAGTTAAAGTCAAAGAAATGAATGAAGTTGATGGAGTTCCACCTAGCAAGTAGTCTCCACGGCCAATGTAGGGGTTATGTTGGATTCCATGTAATAGGTCGAATGGTCTTAAATGTCGGTTATGGTTATCTTCTCACAAAATAAATGTTTTAAAGGATATCTATATGATTGATTATCCATGCATTGTATTATATTTCATATTACATAAATGTTTTAATGTTTCCTTAATGTTCATGCATGCTTACATACTTAGTACATTGAAAGTACTAACGCATACTCTTTTGCCTACATGATATCACCATGTAGGGATCGGTGCTTCTCCTCGTTCTCCTCCATGTGGCTAGTTGAGATTTAATTTGAAGACTACTTTTGGTGAGTTTCCATGTTCTGGAAACAATACTCCTTTATCTTTTTAGCTTATGATATGTTGAGATCTTTAGACACTTACTATGGCATTTCTTTTTATTATGATTGAGGGTGAGTTAGGTACTTGTCTTAGCCCCTTTAAATCTAAAAGTTAGAGGTATTGTTGGACATATGTAAGTTGAAGATTTACTATTATGATTTCTTCTTCTTTATTTATTTTCATTACCTATGAAAGGCTAAAAGAATGCTAAAAGGCTTGTTTGAGGTATTTTTGGGTTTCTCATTCGCCATGTCATGTCTAGGCCCTAGGCTTGGGTCATGAAAAACATGGTATCTGATCTTAAGGTTTTGAATCGTTCCTTGTAGTCCAACATACCACGTCAAATAGAAACTTATTCATGGTTGTGAAGTGCACTATAACTATTAATAGGAGACTATGGGACATTTAGGAAACTTTTCACTTCTTTCAAATTCATGTCATGCCTTAGACTGTCCTGAGCTTTCTTTTAACTAATGACCCATTTCGTGTTCTCTAGATAATAACTCATGGAAGAGTACTTCCAAGAGCATGGGTTGAAGATAAGGACCAAGCTCCTCTGGTTCCCAATGCCCCACATCATGAAGAAGGGGTAACCCATGCCGAGTTTCACAATATCAATACATTATTGACTCAAGTCGTAGTCGACCTAGGGCATCAAGGTGTTCCTTCTCCCCAAATGCAAAATTTGGTCTCTAGGATTTATGATTTCCAAAGGATAAATCTGCCTGAGTTCAATGGTTCTAAACTAGATAAGGATGCTATGGAGTTCATTGATGAGGTGTACTGCATTATGGCTATCATGGATGTGCCACCGAATGAGAAGTTCGAGTTAGTGGCCTATCAACTAAAAGGTATGGCTCGAGTGTTCAAAGGTACCATTCTAGACCGCTTCTTTCCATTAGAGCTAAGGGAGGCCAAAATCCAAGAGTTCATCAACCTCTGTCAAGGGAGTATGATCGTGAGAGAGTATGCTCTCAAATTCACTAAGTTGTCAAAGTATGCAGCCTTCATGGTCTCCAACCCAAGACCTAGGATTAGAAAGTTTATTTTCGATGTCTCAAGCTTGGTGTCCAAGGAGATGGACATCTCTCAGTTAATGACTTATGCATAACGAATTGAATAAAAAAAGCTGAGAGAGAGATCAAGGGGGTTCAAAATGGCTAGAGTGGATAGTGGAGGGTTTAATCCTTAAAGGTTTGATTATAGTAGCAATGTAAAAGGCCAAAGTGGGGAATGATTTATGGGATAAGGTTTCACTAATACTCCTCCTCCAAGGTTCAACAAGGACAAAGGTGCTAACCTAATGGTTCTAAGAGATATTGTTGGTGCTAAAACTTTCCCCGCTTGCAAGAATTATGGAAGGACATATAAAAAGGAATGCTTAGCCGGCTCTACTACATGCTTTAAGTGTAGCAAGATGGGCCACCATGCTAGGGATTGTATAGATGGTAGTGTTAGGCCTCAAGGCCAAATTTCTCATGGTCAACAAGCCTAAGGAGGTGTCCAATACACCAACCGCTTTTACACCTTGCATGGGAGATGAGAGGTTGAGAACGCACCCAATGTCATTACTGGTATGTTAAAGGTCTTTGCTTTTGATGTGTATGCACTATTAGATTTGGGTGAAATTTTATTATTTATTACTCCATTTCTTGCTAATAGGTTTGATATGTCATCCAAAATGTTGTTAGAGCCCTATTTGGTGTCTACCCCCATTGGTGAGTCGATTATTACTAGAAAGGTCCATAGGGGTTATCTTGTGTCTATCTTGCATAAAGTCATTCCTTATAATTTCATTGAGTTTGACATGGTAGATTTCAATATCATTCTTGGGTATGCATCCATGGATTGTAGGACTAATCGAGTCAACTTTCACTTTCAAAATGAGTCTATTATTGAATGGGAGGGTCGTGATTCGGTTGTGAAAGGTAAGTTCATTTCTTATCTTAATGCCCAAAAATGATTACTAAGGGTTGTATTTACCACATTGTGAGGGTTAGGGATGTCGACTCTAAAAGTCCTCCTCTTGAGTGGGTTTCTATAGTGAATGAGTTCCCCAATGTCTTTTCTGATGACCTTCACAGTGTCCCTCCCAAAAGAGAAGTTGATTTTGGTATCGATCTCCTCCCTGATACCCAACCTATCTTTATTCCTCCATACCAAATGGCACCGGTAAAATTGAAAGAGTTGAAGGAATAATTAAAAGACTTGTTAGAAAAGGGGTTCATAAGACAAAGTATTTTGCCATGGGGTGCTCCCATTTTATTTGTGAGAAAAAAGGATGGGTCACTTTGAATGTGCATATATTACCGATATTTAAATAAGATGGCCATTAAGAACAATTACCCAATACCTATAATAGATGACTCACTTCTCCAAGATTGACCTTCGGTCTGGCTATCACCAATTACAGGTGAGGGAGTGTGACTTTCCCAAAATGGCTTTCCAAACAAGGTATGCTCACTTTGAGTTTGTGGTGATGATTTTTGGGTTAACGAATGTGCTGGCAGTGTTCATAGACTTGATGAATATGGTGTTCAAACCTTAGCTTGATACTTTTGTGGTAGTCTTCATTGATGATTTTTTGATTTACTCTCGTGGTAAGAAAAAACATAAAAATCACTTGCGAGTTGTGCTTCAAACGTTGATGGATAGACAATTGTTTGGAAAATTTAGTAAGTGTGAATTTTTGTTGAAGCGGGTGGTATTTTTTGGTCACGTAGTGTCCAGTGATGGTATTAAGGTTAATCCTAAGAAAATGGAGGCAGTCAAGAATTGGACTAGACTGTTGTCTCCTTTAGATATTAGGAGCTTCTTGGGTCTAGTCGGGTGCTATAGAAGGTTCGTCGAAGGGTTCTTCCATGTCATCTCCTATGAAGAAATTGACCCAAAAGAAAGCCAAATTCATATGGAAAGATGAGTTTGAGAAGAGTTTTTATACCTTGAAATATCGACTTACCTCCGCTCCTATTTTGACTCTACCAGAAGGATTGGAAGGGTTTATAGTTTATTGTGATGCTTTAAAGATTGCTTTAGGTTGTGTCTTAATGCAAAACGGCAAGGCCATAGCCTATGCTTCTATGAAATTAAAGGTGTATAAGCGTAACTACCCTACCCACGACCTTGAATTGGCGGTTATTGCTTTTGCTCTGAATATTTAGAGGCATTACCTCTATGGGGTGCATGTGGATGTGTATACCGATCATAAAAGTCTTCAATATATGGACACCCAAAAGTACCTTAATCTAAGGAAAATAAGGTGATAGAACCCTTTAAGGACTATGATAAGAGTATGTACTATCATCCGAGTAAGGCCAATGTAGTTGCCGATGCACTTAGTAGAGCGTCTATGCAGAGTGTGGCCAATGGGGATGAAGGGAAGAGAGAGTTGGTGAAAGATGTTTACCAGTTGGCTAGATTAGGGGTGAAGTTGTGTGGTACTGATGATGGTGGTATGGTTGTTCAAAATAGGTCTGAATCCTCTTTGGTGGTATATGTTAAATCAAAGAAAGATCTTGACCCTATGTTTATTGAGTTAAAGAAGTTGGTGAAAGAAAAGAAGATAGAGGTATTTTCTCAAGGGGGAGATGGGGTGCTATACTACCAAGGTCAGCTATGTGTTCCGGATGTTGAGGGCCTAAGGAGTTTGATATTGATAGAAGCTCTTATTTCTATATACGCCATTCATCCCAATTAGATAAAAATGTACCGAGACTGAAAAGAGTTCTATTGGTGGGAGGCATGAGAAAGGACATAGCAAGGTTCGTGTCTGAATTGCTAACAAGTGAAGGCCGAACATCAAAGGTCGGGTGGCCTAGCCCAAGACATTGAAATCCCTACTTGGAAGTGGGAAGTTCTGTATATGTATTTTGTCGTGAGTTTGCCTCATACTAGGAAGCGTCATGATTTGATTTGGGTAGTTATTGATAGAATGACTAAGTCGGCTCACTTTCTACCGGTTAAGACTTTTTATAGTGCCGAAGACTATGTCGAGTTATATATTCAGGAGTTGGTGAGGTTGCATGTTGTGCCGTTATCCATTATTTCAGATTGTGGTACCCAATTCACTTCTCACTTTTGTAGATCATTTCAAAAGGGCCTCAATACTAAGGTAAAATTGAGCACCGCATTCCATCCTCAAATGGATGAACAAGCTGAAAGGATGATTCAAACACTAGAGGATATGTTAAGGGCTTGTGTGTTGGAGTTTAAAGCAAATTGGGATGATCATCTACCACTCATTGAGTTTGCCTATAATAATAGTTACCACTTAAATATTGATATGGCGCCGTTAGAGGCTTTCTATGGGAGACAATGTAAATCCCCATTTGGTTGGTTCAAAGTAGGTAAGATGACCTTGTTTGGCACCAATTTGGTACATGATGCTTTAGATATGGTGAAGATTATTTAAAAAAGGTTGAAGACAACTCAAAGTCAAAAAAAGTCCTATTCTGACACTAGAAGAAGGGATCTTGAGTTTAATGTGGACGATTGGGTGTATCTGAAAGTTTCACCCATGAAGGGTGTGGTTGGATTTTGTAGGAAAGGGAAATTGAGCCCTAGGTATGTAGGTCCTTATAGAGTTATGAGACGTGTTGGCAAGATTGCATATGAGTTGGAGTTGCCATTGGTAATGGCCATGGTTCATCTAGTGTTCCATGTGTCTATATTGAGAAAATGTGTGGGTGATCCTAGTTCCATTGCTCCTTTGAGAGTAATGAATGTTGAAGAAAACTTGACCTATGAAGAAATTCTGGTTGAAATTTTGGACCAGCAAGTTAAGAGATTGAGGAACAAAAAAGTTGCATTTGTTAAAGTCTTTTGGAGGAATCACCAAATCGAAAGTGCTACATGGGAAGCAGAAGTGGATATGATTAAGTGATACCCTCATATTTTTCCCTCTACCTAAACCTAAGGTATTAAGTTTTCCTTGCTTAATGTCACGATCAGACCTAGGTCCTAGTCGTAACATGGAGATCGAAACCCCGGAGGGCTCCAACCAAGCCACTTGTACATATCATAAGCATACATAAGGTAAAATATAAAAGCGAAAGCATCATACGAGAGTATAAACCATGAATAGAAATCTATAAATGTTTTAGGAAAACATAGACTCAAACTTATGTCCAACTAGATGCCTCGAAACATGAGTATAGGTAGGGGCTAAGACATGTCCCTAGCTCACAGGTCTACTTTTGGTCATTCTTCTCTCTGAAAAATAGAATATTGCTCAAAGAAGGTGGTGACGACGACGTCGAGTTGACGGCAGAGAAAGACTCACCTCAATATACAACATAAGCAAATGTCTTTAGAAAAGAAAGTAGTAAGTAACTTGAAACTAGTCCCCGGTCAATGAGGACTCACCACAACTCCTTCGATTAGAGGATGCCTACTAGTTATGTGAACGATAAGGATCTTCAACCTCAACCCTTACATTATGGGACAATGTAGGCAAAAAGTATGTATTAGTATATTGGAATGTACTAAGTATGAGGGTGTGACATGCAAATTAAATCATGGAAATGCAAGGGTAAAGTAAATCACATGATAAGATGGAATACGTAAAGTCATGAGAAAATCATATTGACCAAAGAATTTAAAACCTAAGTTCAAGTCGTAAAGTACTTAAGAAATCATACATATATGGGATAGGAACCATAACCGATAATAAGACCATGCGAGCTATAACATGAAATGTGATGATACCCACATCGATAAGGAGGAGGCTACTCTGCCAAGGTAGACTCCTAATCATGAACATGTGCTATTTGTGGATCCACTAGCTAGGCCATCAAGGCAACCTATGGTGGCACGTAGTTTAAGGGACATGAGGGTTCTACTAAGGATTTTGGTAGGTCCCCCACCTCAAGTCCACTCGGTGCTAAGTCAAATCCCATGGAATACATACATAACATTAGTTCATAATATCATATATCATAGTCATGTTTATAGTCATAGAGTAGCTCATTTTCATAATATACTTGTAATGTGAGAATTGTCCTTTCATCATTATAATAATTTTTGCATAATTCATATGAATAAGCCTTAGGTCACCACATAGAATCCTAAGTCACCTTACTTCATAACTTGAATGAAATTCATACCTTGAAACATACTTGGAATTCGTGATCATCATGGGAACACATAGTCATACTTCATACTTTGAAAATTCATGACCATAGCTTGAACTTGAAAATAGGGCATGACATGAATGTATGACCAATTGACTTAAAAATCATAAAAATTATCTTGAAGATATGAATGATGATAAACTTTATATCAGCCCATAGATAATTCATATAGATAATATCATTTGAGGTATAATTGAAAATACTCATATTTTACATCATGAACCCTAGAAATCAAAATAGGAGAATTTATGGGAAAACACTTCAATTTAATTCAATAGCCATCAATTTATATCAAAATAGACTAATAATCATACTTTAAATCAACATTCATGCAATTGGAATAGAGATCACAAAACCCATAAAATATCATACATTAATTTGATAGAAAACTTGAGAAATTGATTGGGCTTCATGGAAGAAAGGATCTATGAATCAATGCCCACATACCTTGAGAGAGAACACAAATTAATTGGAAAAAACTTGAGAGTTTTGATGGAGAAATTAATTGAATTTGCTTGAAGTGTTCAATGGAAACCCTTGAGATTATTTTTGTAGAGAGAGAAATATTTGATAGATGAATTGTAGAAGAATTAATTAAATTAGAGGTTTAAGTAGATTTATAGAGTTCAATTAGGTCTTAAAACATCTAGTTTAATTAACTAATAATTTGGGAAAAGTCTAAAATGCCCTTAAAAAAATTAATTTAAGCCAGGAAACCTTGTCAGGTCTGCGATGCGGACCTGCTGTGGTCTACTTGGTCGATAAACTATCCCAGGTTGCGACGCGGTCCTGTCGTGGACTACTCTGTCTTGTGTGGCTTCCCAAGTCCGCAACGCGGTCCTAGCGCGGACCACACTATTTTGTGGTTTCTTCAAAAATCTTTCTTCCATTCTATGGGTCCTAAAAATCCACCAAGACCATTTTCACGCAGATTTTGACCCCCGGATCAATATTTTAAAATCGAATTTTCCAAAAAGATTAAGGATAATACGTTACATGAGTGGCCTATTTCCAAGGCATTCTTGAGGTATATATATTTATTTATTTATTTTATTTTTAAAAAATAATCTGAGGGATGTTACAATATCTCCCCCTTGGGAACATTTGTCCTCGAATGACATTCAACTAATATAGAAAAGACATGGAAAAAGGATTTAGGAACTCGACATGGACTTGAGGACACTTTGAAAAATGCATATAATGTATAAAATTCATACTTGAAATAAAACATAGTCCCTAAGAGAAATCATTTTCATGAATCATGCATGCATATGAATGATATATGGAACTAAAGCGTAGAAGTTTAATTTATATGATCATGAGCAACTAAGTACCTTTAGGCTTGAGTGAAAGGAAAGAGATAAGGATATCGCTTCATCATGTCCGATTCCGTTTCCCACATTGCACTCTCTACTTATTGATTCCTCCATAATACTTTGACAGATGCAACATCTTTATTTCTCAGCCTCTTCACTTCCTAGTCTAAAATCCTAATCGGGACCTCCTCATAAGTCAAATTCTCTTCAATACTCACATTTTGTCATAGTACAATCGAATTTGGATCACCCACAAACTTCCTCAACATTGACACATAATATACTAGATGAACCATAGCAAACTCAAGTGGCAAGTGTAACTCATATGCTACTTTTCCAATGCGCTTCAATATCCTATATGGTCCTATATATCTAGGTCTCAAATTTTCTTTCTTACCAAACCGCATTACCCCTTTAATAGGTGAAATTTCAAATACACCATATCGTCGACATCAAATTCAAGTTCTCTCCTTCTAGTGTCCGAATAGGAATTTTGACAACTTTGAGCCATTTTCAATATTTTTCTTATGATCCTTACATTCTTCATTGCATCAATTACAAAATCTGGACCAATTAGCACCATCTCACCAACTTCAAACCACCCCACCGGAGACCTACATCTTCTCCTGTACAAGGCTTCAAAAGGAGCCATGTGGATACTAGAGTGATAACTATTATTGTAAGAAAACTCAATCAATGGTAAATGATCATCCCAACTTCCTCTAAGTTCAATCACACATGCCCTTAACATATCCTCGAAGGTTTGAATTGTTCTGTCGGCTTGCCCATTAGTTGGAGGATGAAAAGTGGTACTTAACTTGACTTTAGTGCCAAGACCTTTTTGAAATAACTTCCAAAAATGTGAACTAATTGATACCTCTATCCGATATAATCGACAAAGGAACACCATAAAGTTTCACAAGTTCACGAATGTATAACTTAGCATAGTCTTCAGCACCATTAAAAGTTTAGACCGGTAGAAAATGCGTCAATTTGGTTATTCGGTCCACAATGACCCAAATAGAATTATGTTGTCTTCTAGTACGAGGAAAACCCATGATAAAGTCCATGTTCATATCTTCCCACTTCCATGTAGGAATTTCGATTTCTTGAGCCAAACCTCCTAGCCTTTGATGTTCAACTTTTACTTGTTGGCAATTAGGACACTTAGCCACGAACTCCGTTATGTCCTTCTTCATGCAATTCCACTAATACACTTCCCTCAAGTATGATACATCTTTGTGGTTCCCGGATAAATTGAATACCGAGAACTATGGGCCTCATTCAATATCAACACTCTTATTCCATCAACATTTGGAACACACAACCGACCATAGAAACGTAATACCCATCTTCTCCTAGAGAGAAAGCCTCAATGGACTTTTGGGCAACCGACTTCTTCAATTTGACCAAAATTGGATCATGGACTTATTTGGACTTGATGTCTACCGCAAGAGACGATTCCGAACCATTATGTATAAGAATGCCTGCATCATTGGAATCAACCAAATGCACACCTAAATGTGCCAATCTATGGACTTCTTTGACCAATTCCCTTTTACCTTCTTTGATACACCCCGTACACTGGTACCTCAGAATGTTTCTTAATCTTCTTAAATTTCTAGAAAGGCTCTTAAGTTTCTTAGAAGTCGTCATGTGAGTCAGATAATCTATAACGCTATCAGATAATTCTAAAGAAAGAAGAATGAGATGCTTCATAATAGGGAAGATTGGGAATAGGGTTATAAGAATTCGAAAGGAGTTGGAGGCCGAAAAATGAGTCGTAGGACTAGATTAACTCGCGTAAGATACCAAATTGGATGTCCTATGTAATTAAGCCACTTGAGTACACGTTGATCTTAAGTAGCAAGGACTACGCAGATTCCCAAAGTGAGATGAGATGACGAACCTACGAGAGGGAGCAAAAACTAGTTTTCGAACTTACAAAAATGAAGCAAGCATGTGACAAGAAAATAGGTTACAAGTAAGCAGGTGACTCACCTACTTGAGGTGGACCCCCCCCCCCCCCCCCCCACATGCCACGTGGCAGCACGTGAGTGGCTGCATGGTGTGAGATGGCATCCTAGGGGGCTGCCACGTGTCACCCCTAGGGGATGCGAAATGTCACCTCCTAAGGGACTATATATATATGTATATTGATGACTAGCCTTTCATTTTTCAGCAAAATACACTTAGAAATTAAAAGATAAGTTGAGAAAAAAGCCTAAAAGAAGAGAGAAGAGAGCTACGGGTTCCTCTAAAGCAAGGTGAGGTTTTGATATCGATCCATGCATAAATTATTTAACGTATCACACAGTGATATAGCGGTGTTTAATAACATAAAATTTATCATTGGGGCAACGACAAGGTTTTTTTTTCTTGTTAACAGACCCATTTTTGAATGGTACTGTTGTTAGTAAGACAAGTATAACTCCTTGTGTAACGCTTCATTTCAAGTGATTCAAGATATTTTGAAAAGCTATTTCACAGGGATATTGTTACACCCCACACTTTTAAACGCGGAATATCTCATAAGTTCCTTAGACATTATCATATGAGCCAGATATGCTACAACGATATCTAACTACTCTAAGAAAGGGAGAATGTGATACCCTATAGTAGAGAAGGTTGGACATGGAGTCATAAGAATCCGGAGGGAATTGGAGGCCAAGTAATGAGTCGTAGGACTCGATTTACCTATGTAAGTTATTAATGTAAAAGTCTTATATACTTGAGCTACTGGAGGACATACCAAGCCTGCGTAGCATGGGTGACATAGGCTCTTAAAATAAGGTGAGATGATGAACCTACGAGAGGGAGCAAAAACTAGTTTCCGAACTTATGAAAGTGAAGCAAGCAGGTGATAAGCAAGAAGGTGACTCACCTGCCTACTTGGGGGGGACCCCGCTGCCACATGGTGGCGTGTGATAGGCCGTACGAGCCTAGGTGGCATCCTAGGGGGATGCCACGTGTCACCCCTAAGGGGATTCCATGTGGAACCTTCTAAAGAGGGGTATATATGTGTGTTTGGATGACTATTCACACTTTCTATAGTGACAAGAGGTTTTCCTGTATCTATATTAGGGAAGTTGTCCTTCCCGATGGTGTGCCTATCTCTATCATCTCAAAATGGGGCTCACAATTCATATCCAGCTTTTAGAGGACTTTTCAAGAGGAGTTGGGTACCCGTGTAAACCTTAGCATAGTTTCTCACCCGCAGACTAATGGCCAGTTAGAGTGCACTATTCAGGTTCTAGAGGATATGTTGTGGGCTTGTGTTATGGATTTTGGTGGTAAGTGGGATCATTTTTTGTCCCTTGGTGGAGTTTGTGTACAACAACAGCTACCACTACAGTATTTAGATGGCCCTGTTCGAGGCCTTATATGATAAGAATTGTTTCTCTTTGGTTTGTTGGTTTGAGTTTGTGGAGCCCAAGCTGCACGGTACAGACTTGATGTAGGAAGCCTTAGATCATGTGATAGGACAACTCAGAGTAAATACCAGAGTTATGTATATCATAGGCGTTGGCCATTGAGATTTGCTGTTGGTGATAGGGTGTTCCTCCGTGTATTACCTATAAAGGGCATGATGCCATTTAGGAGGCCGGGGAAATCTTAGCCCCAAGTATATTGCCCCTTTTAAGATATTCATGATAGTTGGCTAGGTTGCATATGAGTTAGCTTTTCCTCTGGCCTTTTCGGTCATTCATCCGATCTTTCATATTTCGATATTATGCTGATATGTTCCAGGTGATTCCTATGTGCTTCAGTATAACATGATTGACTTGGATGATCATCTGAGCTACATTGAGGAGCCAGTTGCTATTTTGGAAAGATATGTCTAGTAGTTGCGATATAGAGAAATTCCTGTGGTGAAGGCCCATTGGAGGTATCATCCGATCAAGGAGACTACTTGGGAGAATGGATGGAGATATAGGCATAGTTCCCTAGCTTATTTGAGTCTTCAAGTACTTCTCGACTCTTACTTTCGCAGATAAAAGTTCTTTTAGTAGTAGATATTGTATTGACCCTCCATGTCATTTTAGAAATAAAGTATTTGTTTCATTATTTAGAGCATTGTTATAGCGACTCAGAGTCACTTATGACTTGCTGGCATTGACCATTCGGTCACTTGGTCATTTTTATGGGTTTTAGGCTCATTTCCATGTTTTGGAGTTTTTATAACTTAAAAACATGTCTTTGATCATAACTCAAGGAAAATGACCATAGAAAGGAATTTTGATGGTTCCATCAGCTCTGGAATGACAAAATTATGCTAGTTGCATGGTTGGAATGAGTATCGAGGCAATCAGTATGAGTTTGGGGCCATTTTGTCCTTTAGCCTAGAAAGTTGGCCTAAAGTTTACTTTGGTTAATATTCTTAGTAAACGCACTTGGATTGAAATTCTGTCAGTGTGGTTAGCTCTAGAATATTGAGTTTGGTCTAGAATGATGCTTCATTAGCTTCCCGAGGCCTCCGATCTAATCTTGAGACCCATTGTAGAATTAGACTCAAATTGAAATTTAGGTGTGGGACCCACTTTCAATATCATATGGAAATTTTGACTATGCCATTGCGTCAGAAATATTGAATTTAGTAGGATAGCATATCACGTTTGCAGGATGGGATTTCGAATCAATTCCGAGCTCCCCGTCGGCGTATTTGAAATTTTTGTAAATCAACATTTTAGCTGATATCTTGTGCATGAGAAATTTTTCTCTACTATTGTTGTGCCTTGGCCGCATTCGCGGAGGCCCAGGATTTTACTGTTTGCATTCACGGGGTCTGGAACACATTTGAAGAGGTCAGTTTCCCTTGCCAATGCGTTCGCAGACCTTTGACAGCATTCGTGATGGTTAATTTTTCAACCTCTATATTTGTGGGCTAGTTAGGCCGTGTTTGCGAAGGCAAATGGTGGCCTGTCTCTTTGATTAAAAAGCCTTTCATTTTCAACTTTGTATCATTTTTCAAAAGGCAATATATCACTCATTCCTAATTCAAATTTGGCGATTTAAAGACCTAACTTCAAGAGAATTCTGTGAAGAATCTGTTGGTGTGCTCGGAATCTTTAGGGGAGCTTTCATGTGAGTTAAAATAATGGTTTTAGCTGTTGTTGTTTACATTTTTTAGTTTGGATTTCTTTAGATTTTGAAGTGCTATTTTTTGATCGTTTTAGCTCCATTTCCAGGGATTCTTTTGGCTAAGTTGTGGGGTTTTCCTTAAGGAACATCATGGTTTAATTTATTTTGATGTGGGAGCTTCGTTCTTTGTAATTCTCTGTCCCTAAATTTTGTCCCTTTTTTAGCTTAGGCATGGGATTTTGATTCATGTGTCGTTTATAGCTGATTTTGTGTGTGAATTGTGTTCCTTTTTAGAACATAAGTTGGGGGTAGTATTTAGAACTTATTTTTGAGGTCAATTCTGGAATTTTAGATGTAGGTCCCACATTTCCTGATTTGGACTCTGAAAATGGTCCATCTCCGAAAATTGTGAATTTAGTGTGCAAACAACTGTAATGACATTATGATTCTATTTTTGACAGTGTGGCAGCATTTCGAGGCCATTCAGAAAGGGTAATCTGATATTTCTTGAGTTGAAGCATGCACGGTCGGCCTATAGGAAGGCTATAGTTTTCCTCTCTTTATACTGAGCATGTGTAGGCACTTGTATACTAAATTATATGAGCTTGGAGGCGTTTGGGTGTCGAGCATACTTAATTACTAGAATTCATGTCCTAGGTGTTATTTTGGCAAAAGTTCCAGACTGTTAAAGCTTGTCTCTTGTTATTATTGATTATCTCTACCTTATCGTGTGTGTTGTCCCTTTGGTTTATGTATGTGTAAGTATGTTTGGCCTTAGTCTAGGCTAAGACTAGTGTTGCCTTAGACTTGCATGATTTTGGTGTCGTTGGGCCTTAGAACTTCTCCTACATCATTTCAGACAGCTTAGCTCCCTATAGACTGATATAGCAGAGTTGAGTCTGATAGTCTAAGATTTAGCTAAGCAGTTACACAACTTGGGAACATTATCTCCTTAATCTCCTATTCTTCTATCAGTCCTATATTGCTTGGTTCTTGGTTTTAGAAAACTTTTGGATGATTCTAGTTGGATGTGGTTTCGGTTGGAGTGATTTATTGATGCCACTCGATTTGGAGGTACTCCCTATGACACTAAATTTTCCATTGATCCTAATTCTTACAAATTCACCTCTATTTGTGGTTCAAATCCGCAACTCACTCCACTGATCGGGGTTTAAGTCGCTCACTTGGTATTATTGTCTCAGTTCAAGTCCCTGGCCTTACTTCTCTTTGGTTCGAGTCCACTGTCTTTATCATTCTTGGTTCAAGTACATCGCTCCTAACTTAGCTGTGGTTCGAGCCCACCGCCTTTATAAGCCTTGGTTCAAGTCCATCGCTCCTTACTTTCTTTGGTTCGAATCTTTAGCTAATATTACTCAGTTCATGTCCAAGGTCTCTCTTATACGTGGTTCAAGTCCATGATTATCTATTACTAGGGTTCGAGTCCTTGGTCCCTTTTGCATGTGGTTCAAGTCCATGATTATTTATCACCATGCTTCAAGTCCTTGGTTTCTTTCAAATTTTTGATTGAATCCCTGATCCTCTGATGAATCTTCAGTTCAAGTCCTTAACTATTCTCAACTTTGGGTTAAAGCTTCAGTTTTGGGATGGCTAAGTTCAAGTCCGAGAAATTGGTGGCATTATTGGAACTTTATTAGTTCCATTCATTTTACTTCAACTATCGCTGCTCCTGTCGGGCTTATAGGAGTCCGCTCAGGTTGTTACCTTTAGAAATTTACACGAGCATACCCATCGGGTTTATGGGAGCTCAACTGATCTAGCTAATTTCTCTCTCTTTGTGTATTGAGTACGCTCGTGTACATACCTACATTTACTTCTTACCCTATCTTTGGTTGTGATTATTTTCTCGCATTTCAGTTTACTTTTGCTTATATTGCTCAATCAACCAATGATGCCTATTGGGTATCTATTGTTTTTGTACTCATACTACACTTTGTATCTGTTTTGGTGATGCAAATCCTAGTACTAGCTATCAGTGTTGATTCGAGCCTGTTGTTGTCTTGATCAGAGACGAAGGTGATCACATATATATATATATATAAATTGCCTGTCTTTTGCATTTTAAGACAACCCTATTTCTGCGGTCCACTTTTGAGACTTGTACTCTTTTTATAGTAGCTCTGTACATGTGATTACTCACAGTTTCGCGATATAGGTCGGCTTGCGTACTGGTAGATCATAGTAGGCGTCATCATGAACTGAGAAATTGAGTCGTGATAATGAATGTTTTACAGTAGGAAATAGGTATGAAATATAAAACCCAACAAATTTGTGAATAATTATATCTTTTATTAGTGGTTAAAAAGTGAATAAAACTAGAAATTAATTTGGATACCTATTTGAATACTATCTTCATACATCAAAAGGTAAATTATTTAGTGTATGAAATTCATAATTATCGGTTAGAATACAAAAAAAATATTTAGTGAATGGAATACCTATACAAAATGTTCTCTACTTAATTGATTCAAATGATCAAATGAAATTGAATTCTATACTATTTACTTGTTTTAAAAATATCTATTACCAAGGTTCGCAACAACCAGTAAAGAGTATGTGATGACCCGCCAGGTCATTTTCCTTATACTACTTTTCCTTCTTCATTTAGAGCATTTTTATAGCGACCCTAGGTCATTTGTGACTAGCTGGCGCCGATAGCTCGGTTGCCTTGACATTCATTTGGGATTTAGGCCCGTTTCCCTGTTTTGGAGCTTTTATAACTTGAAAAATTGACTTCAGTCATAACTTTAGAAAATGACCTTAGAACAAAATTCTAACGGATTCATTAGCTCTGAAATAACCAAATTGGGCTAGTAGCATGACTAGCACCAATATTGAGGCAATCGGTATGAGTTTTGGGGCCATTTGACGCTTTTGCCTTTGAAATTTGGATATGATTGACTTTGGTCAACATTCTTAGAAAACACACTTGGATGAAAATTGTGACAGTACGGTTAGTTCCAAAATATCGATTTTGGTCTAGAGCGACCCTTCGTTCACTTTCCGAGGCTTCCGGTCTAATCCTGAGGCCAGTTGAAAAATTAAGTTCAAAATGACACTTGGGTGTGGGCCCCATTTTTCATTGAAACAACCTCTATTAGAAATTTCGACTGCACTATTAAGTTCAAAATATTTTCTCCAATTAAAATTCATTTATGGTTTGCATTCATAGGACTCCGGATGAGTCAAGAACATTAAAAATTAAATTTTGGACTGTGTTGTCACTATTCATCTGGTTACTGTTCACCGCAAATTTTTTATATTTAAGTCCCAACTTTGAAAAATGATTTTTCTATTATTTTGAGCTCAATTTCAGTGATTCAAAGGTCTAAATTGAAGGGATTTTCAAGAAGAATGTGTTAGTTAGCATAGATATTTGGGGACTCCGTTTGAGGTATATTCCATATTGTAGTTGCTTTCTTTTGTTGTTTTTCAGAATGAAATTTTTGAGAATTTTGAGAAGTGATTTCTTGACCAATTTTGGTCCGATTTGAGCAATTCAAAAGCCTATCTCACATGAAATTTTGAGGAAAACATCATGGTGCTATTAGAAACTGATTTTGTCCATTTGATTAAGGTAAACATCATGATTTTAGCTGTTGTTTTTGTTGAATTTTGAAGTAGAGTTTTGATAAATTTTGGGGACTGATTTTTTGTGCGTTTTAAGTCCAATTTTAGAAATCTTGATGATAAATTGTGGGGATTTTATGAGGAACATTGTGGTGTAGTTGGTTTCAGCTGTTGAGGCTTCATTTTGGTGAATTTTGCATAAATAGTTGCTACCCCTGTTATTGATTTTTGCCTAGAATTGGGTTTTAATGAATGAATTGATTTGTGGAGTTTTTGAGCCTCAAATTTTGTCCTAATTTGGGATATGCGTTTGGGGGGATGATTAGGATCATTTTTGGGGTTGGTTCCAAATCTTCCGACATAGAACCCATATTCCTATCTTTTTTGATCCCGAAATTGGCTAGTCTCTGAATTCGATAATTTTAATGTTGTAACCAATGTATTGACATTTAAGTATATTTTTAATAGCGTGGCAAGTGTTTTAAAGTTGTTCGAAAAGGAAAAGCTCTGGCACATTGATTTAGAGTGTGCGTGTTCGGCCTACAAGTAGGCTACAACTTTCATTTCTTTAGATTGAGATGGTACATGTGAAATCATGTTGAGATAGATGGAATTTGGGTTGGGTAGCTTATCTATATATCATAAGTGCTAGAAATTATGTTTTAGGCTTTTATCGGGTAATTAAGAGCATGTGATCTCTTTTGTTAAATGTTAGTACTACAAGTGGCGACGATTTCTTATACTTGGTATTGTGAAACATGTTGTCCTTAGAATAGGTTGTAGAACTTGCCTTAGATATTCGTGCATTGCTCCGGCAACCGTAGATCCTTATAGAATAATGTAGCGGACTAGTGTCTAGTAGATGGTCCTTATCTAAGAAGTAACTTTGCTCTCCTGAACAACCTCATACATAACTTCCTATAATTTCAACTTTCGAGACGTGTCGGTGATACTAGACTTCTTGTTTGGCTTTCTCATTTTTGATTAAAGCCCTGTGTAAGACTCCAAAAATTTGAAAAGTCCTAAAATGAGGAACAAAGAATGCAAATGCAGAAAAATAGCACCAGGTATCTACAAACGAAGGCCATCATGAGCCATTGTACGCGCCACGCCTCCTGATGATCCATTGTGGTGGTGATTAAGAGGCTCAAACCTGCAAGGAAGGGACCACGATGAGGGATCACGGATCGTGGTGAGCACCACGGGCCGTGAAGCCCTCTATGGTGACCCCTCCCCTAAAGCCCCAGGAAACTTCCCAAGCAAATGATCTTGGGTGCATTTATGCATTCAATAGCCAAAATAACCTATGTTCATAGTATAGTTTGGGAGAAAATTCTTATTGTTTAATTCATTTTTAGATTATTTGTGTATGAATATAGCTAACCAACTTGATTAGATAATTTCAGGGCTAAATGTGGACGAATGGACATTTAAAAGATGATTGGATTGAAAGTGGAGCTTAAAGGAGAAGTTGGAAACAAATGTGAACAAAATGCATCACATTGGAGTGTGTCTGTGTTGCACATTAAGTTGTAGCAACTTAATTCCAACACTTGGAATTTATCGGAGGTAACAGTGTAGTAACAAATTCTGTAGAAGAAGAAAATGAAAAATTTCACAGTGGATAAACACCTCTGCATTGTGGACTTAGCTCCAGGGATTGCAACTTTACATTTTTTGAGGCTATAAATAGTCCACTTGTATTTTTTTTTAAGACATTCAGTTTTTAATTGAGGTTTTGATGAAGAAAGACAAAAAGAGAACTTTCCTAGGGTTTTATTTCTTCTTATCTTTCATTTGTAAGTTGATTCTGTATGCTATTAATTATGTTTTTGATTCTTTCAAATATTATGAGTGGCTAGAATCCCTTGTTCTATGGTTGTAGCAATAAGATGAAGGTTTTAATATAGTTTTCTTTGGTTAAAAATGGTATCTTTCATATAATTATTTTAATATTTTTATTTATACTATTTTAATGCTTGATCACCATTAAAATACATTAGTTGTCTACCTGAAACTCGGAAGACAGAAAGGAGATAAAATATTAGAATATAAGGAGTATGTTTGTTTTAGAATTTCCTAGGCTGATTCATGTATAGGATGCCCGTGACACATACCTATGCACTATAATTGGTTAATAAACAGAATGATAGGATTAATGCATCTATGATTATAAAATCAAACCTGTAAATAGAGGATTAATGCATCTATGATTGTAAAATCGAACCTATCCCCGCTCAACGATAAAGTTAGGCTGTCAACAGAGGTAGGCAATTAGATATCGGGAGACCATGATTATAAAATCAAACCTGTAAATAAGTAATTGAAAGACCCATTAAATGCCAAAGTGAAGTGTGTTAGACCTGAAATCCACAAGTGCTCCAACCCTGAAATTATTTACTCATTTGATGACAACTCATTAAATTTTTGAACTGTTTTTTAATTGTAGTTTCAATAGCTTAGTAGATAATATAATCAAAATCAACTTTTTTGCAACACACATGAACAATTTAGTCAATTGAAAATATTACTCATGCCTGATTAAAGTCTTTTGGGTTCGATAATCTGGTTCTCAAAGAAGCTACTTTATTAATTTTAAGACCACATACACTTTCGTGTGCTCAGGTGGCAAAGACCACCGATGACTACCACGTGTCGTGGAGCTCTTCACGGATCGTTGTGTGATCCTGATGGTCACTGTTGTAAGTCCTCCTACAGGGTCTGCACCATGGCCATGGTTCATGGACCGTGATGCCCTCCACGGAGTATGAAGGACTCCGTGGAGAAAGTTGAGAGACCTACCCTGCAAACTTCCAAAAATATATATCAAGTCGCTTACCATGGGACGCCACCATGGGCCGTGAAGGGTCATCGTTAAGTCAATCCAACCAGATTTTTAAAAGGGACATTTTAATCTTTTCTTGTATTTTAATGTTGAAGTGTGGTCGGTTTGGAGACTAAATTGACCTATCTAAAAGCCCTTGACTTTCCACAAGCCCTCATTCTCACACTTAGAATCAAAACACACAAATTCTTTCCAATCAAATTCTCCCAAGGTTTTCAAGCCAAGTTAGAATTTCATCTCAAGGCATCTTCAAGTCTCCATTTCTTCTCAAGCTTATGTGGGTCTCATCCATGGGTTCTTCCACCCATGGAGTCCAAATATTTTCCCAACTTCATAGTTCCATTTCAAGTGATGAAATTTATGGGTTTTCCTCATATAATTCCAAATGTATAGATTATGATTTATTTCAGGCTTATTTACCTATATTGATGTATATTAACTCTCAATTTCATGTAATGGATTAATTGCCAAGTTCTTTATAGGAAGGAATGAAAGTAGTTTTAAAGTGCATATGGTGGGTTATCTTAAGATGTTCTAATTGATGAATTTCTGTCACTCTCATGCATGCATCCATTATTTTAAATGTATTTAAGGGTTGAATGAAATGAACCCACCTAGTTTCATTATGTTGAAATGAAGTTGAATTGAACGTTTTGACTCCAAATGAAGATTTTATGAAAGCAAATATTTATGTTTAAGGGAGTCTTATGAAATGATTGAATGATGATGAAAGGGATTCTTAGCCAAAGAAAGGATTCAATGTGATAAGGACAATTCTCACATATTTTAATCAAATGAAAAGATTTAATGAGCTATTCCACCAAATGATGATTTGATGTCAAAAGTTATATGAATGCCTATGTTATTATGATATTTAAATGTTATTCCGTGGGATTGACTGAGCAACGAATGTAGCATGTAGATGGGGACTCAACCTAAGGGGTCCTTAAGTGAAGTCTCATATTGCATTAACTATACACCAACATAGGAGCCCTTGCAGGCTATTTAGGCTAGTGGATCCACAAATAGTCCTTAAAGTTAAAGTTAAAGAAATGATTAAAGTTGACGGAGTTCTATTCGATAAATAGTCTCCCAATGCCAATGTAAGGGGTTATGTTGGATCCCATGTAATATTTCACATGGTCTTAGATATCGGTTGTGGTCATCCTTCTACAAAATGAATGTTTTAATGTAATATATGGTGCCTTCTCATGCATGCATTCACTTATGCACTTGTTTATAAATGTCTTAACGTTTTTCATAAATTGCATGCTCACATGCTTAGTACATTCAAAGTACTAATGCATACTCTTTGTCTGCATGATATCACTATATAGGGACCGGGGTAGACGCACACTCTCCTCCCAATGTCTAGTTTCTATCCTTGAAGGCTAATACTACATTGGTGAGTTGCCATATTTCGGGAACAACATCCCTTTTCCTTTTCTAGCATATGACATGTATTAAACCTTTGATTATCTTATGGTACTTTTGATATTACATTTGAGGGTGATTTAGATACATGTCTTATCCCCCGCCAAGTTTAAGGAAGTAGAGGTATTGTTGGACAAATAGACGGTGCTTTTAATGTTGTTAAAGACTATTGTTCTATGTCATTTCCCTTAGTCCCATTATCCCTTTCATTTTTGCTTATTGTTGAATGTATTTAACTATTAAAAGCTAAATGAATTCTAAAAGGCTTGGTGAGGTACCTCCGAGTGTCCCATTCGCCATGTCACATCTAGATCCTAGGCTTAGATCGTGATACCCTGGCGATGTATCGATTGATTCATTATGGAATAGATCCTCGGTGGTTATTAGTGTTCAGTTGGAAAGGTGAATATTCAGCACCATCAATTAAGTCATATGTGAGCATCCGGGTCTTAATGTCGGCCTATAGTTTAGAATCTCATCAGGGAGCATTCTGGTCCTAGTCTCGGCCTCTGAGGACTTGTTAGTATGGAGAGCGTCCGGGTCCCAGTCCCGACCTCGACCATACCGATGGATTATGGCGAGCATGCGGTTCTCCTTACCGACCTTGACCATATTGAGAATTCAAGTGCATTCGAGTGCCAGTCCTGACCACGACCCGAGAGCATTGATGGCTAATCGATTCTTAGAGAGTTTTATCTCTTTCAGCTTGGATGACCCATTTTTTTGTACTCTTTAGACTAGCCGATATTGTATATATTTTTGGTCCACTTTTGGGACTTGTATTCATTTTATTTTGGTAAAAGCTCTGTACTAGTGACTTCCAAGTTCTGGGAGGAATTCAGTTTTTTGTATTTTGTATATATTTATCTAGTTTCTCCTTATTTCATTTTTTGTTCGGTTCTCTTATTTCTGTTTAGTATTCCTCCCTTATACCCATTACTTGCAGTTTCGGGTTATGGATTTGGCTTACCTATCGAGGGGTTATGATAGGTGCCATCATAAGCTTAGAAATCGGATCGTGACAGAGTAGCATACTTTGTTTAGTTCCACAAATTAGCAAATTATGTATTATTTTCATAAAATACCCGATTGCATACAATTTTTCATTGTTAACGAAATGGGTATACCAACTTACATATCAATTTCCCAATAAGATAATTTTTGGTTTGGTGTAAACAAAAGTGTATAAAAATTGGTATCCACTAGGAAGTTTAGTTTAGTCTGTATAAGTCTTCTACTATATGAAATAGATATGAAATTTGATTGCCAACACATTTGTTAGTATTATACTTTTCACTAGTGTTTAGAAAATGTATAAAAACTTGTATCTATTATTAATTTTAATCTAGTATGTATAAGCATGTTATAGGTATTAAATTAGGTATCATTTGTTCTTTACCTGAGATTTTGAAGTAATACTAATATTTAAGGTTATAATCATGTATACAAACTTTTTAAAATAGGATTTCATTAGCTTTAGTTATCATATTCGTTGAAACCAGCTAATATACATATTGCATACATAAAGTTAAACATTAAATTTAATACCCTATTTTTCTTTTTTCATGTAATTTAAATTTGTTGAAATCTACTTATATAATCATTTTTATATTCTAAATGTTGGTCCTTGATGTTAAATTTCACTAATGTGTAAAAAATGTATAAAACTCTTTAAAATCAGTTTTTATACAAATTACATACCCTAAAATATAGATATCATTTTGGTCCTACTATATGAATTAGGCACTAAAGTACCTGTCAATCTTTTTTTAAAAAAAGAAAATACCTATTTTCCTACAAAAAATATACACTATATTGTTTTTAGTCTTCTCATTAAGGTACCAGAAAAAGTATTGTTATTTAATGTATAAAATTGATATATAAATTGATTTTAATAGTATTAATTAAAGTTAATCATGAAAATTAGATTATATACTCATTATATACCGTAATGAGTATATAATTTCTATTCTTGTATTTTTATTATATTAAATAAATATTTTTATTAATTTTAGTAGTTGTATTATGTGAAATAAACATTCTAACATTTCACGTGGTTCGTTGAATTATTAATTCGTAGATTTCGTTTGAATCAGAGATTTTCAAGATTCTTTCCTTCGTTTCTTTTTAATAATATAATAATTAAATAATTATGTCAGGAATTATTTTAATTCATTTTTCGTTTTTTCTAAATTCATTTATTATTTGTTAGGCGTTATGAGAAATCTAATGTTATGTATTGAAAAATAGAAATTCTAAGGCTAGTAATATATACTCTTAAATATGTTTTTTATATTATTTTCACTTTATATGTTATAAAACAAAACCACCATTTTATATTTATCGGTCATTTATTTCATATGTAAATAAATTGAATAGTAGGTGATATTATTACTCTTAACAACCTTTAAATGATTTATATCGGATATAACCATTACTCTCACCAACTAAATTTATTGTTGATATTATTACTCTTACCAACCTTTAAACCAATTATATAAGATATAAATATTATTCTCACCAACAAAATTTATAGTTGATATTATTACTCTTACCAACCTTTAAACAATTTATATCGAGAGATGCATGCTCAACATTAGGAGATTGTTCGTAATATGTAGGAGGATTATATTAAAGAGTAGTACACTACAACTCATGTTCAATTTTACTTTTTTATTGAATTAAAGTTTAATTATTAATTGTTGTATTTGTTTAGAATCACTTTGTCATAGTGTACGATTAAACTTTTTTGCGAACAGTTGCTTATTTGGTAAGATTTTATAAACAAATTGAGGTAATGTTATTAGTTTTCACAACTTACGGAATTTTAATATTTATGAAAAAAAATACAATTTAAAACTCTAAATTGCATGTCCAAACAAATTTTTAACTTCATCTTATATGATTTCATAACATGATTTATCTCACATGACTAAATGCACTCTAAGTGAATCAATAAAAAGTTTACCCAGGAAATGGTAGGAACAAAGCCAATGAAGGTGATGAAAGGGAAGATGAAGCCCTTTCATTAGTTGTTATTTGAAGTTGTGGATTGACAATCCATGCCATATGTTCAATCATGAGGTCATGAAGATTGATGTGTTCCTCGAGTTCTAAGGCATTTTCCAGCCCTAGGTCTCTAAAAGTTGCCTCATGCCTGCTCTTTCCTTGAGGGAGAACCCCTTTGTGGTCCACGTGCTTTGGCCTATGGAAACCTTTTCTCCTTGGTATTTGTTTCTTACATTGTGCCCTTATGTGATGGTAGAAAGGCTACACAGAAGAATATGATCGACAAGAATACTCTGGTTGAATTTGATTGTCTACCTGTCGATGTTCCAATTAGGGGACCTGGTTCAAAGGATATGAGTCCTGTTGTGCAAATGCTGGTAGATCTACAAGATGCTCAAAGTCAAAATACACTTCTCTCAGAGGAAATTAAAAGATGGTGTGAACTTGAAACCTTTCAAGTTGAAGTTTTTGGACAAAAAACCAGATGATCCTGCAGTAACACAACAACAATGCCACTTGAACCAGTTGCTTCTGCTCCTCGATAAGAACTCCCTTCTTTCTGTTCCATTCTCTTAGTTCCCTTGCAGCTATCTCTGCTTCCCTATGAACCTGGTTCCTATACATACATACATATATATATATACATACATACATACATACATACATACATACATACATACATATATATATATATATATATATATATATATATATATATATATATATATATATATATATATATATATATATTTGGGGCATGTATGGATTAATTGTGTGTATACCTGTTTGTTGTTTGTTTTCATTATGTGTTTCATTATCCTTAGTTTACTAATGTGGTTGCCTAATATGATTGTGGTCATATTTCCCCAGAGTCCATTAGGCGATGTTATTGCGCGTCATTACTTTAAACTATTTACCTCCTATGCTTTATGTTTTCAATGTTGTCAAAAAGGGGAAATAAATCCCATATTCTTATTATAAATTACATCATGAATGTGAAGCATTTTTGTCATCATCAAAAGGGGAAAATGATGGAATGCATACGTGTCACGATCCAAGTTAATTTCTACACGTGACACGGTTATTAGAATCCCGAAGGACTCCAACCATGCCTCTTAGCATAGCATACATAAGGTAAATAAGGAATACTGAAAAAAAATTCTTAAAAAGTGTAAGATAGTCTCAAAACATAGAATCAGGATATAAGAGAATATGGCAATAATAGTCAAAATAAACCAAACATACTTATAAAGTCTAGACATACCTCTAGTAATGACCTCCAACGTCATTTTTGTATTTTTGCGCATTTTTACCATTTTACCCCTTCATGTAGGTTCTTTATAGCTCTTATGAGATGTTGGGATAGGTGGCACGCTCCTCGAGGTGGTTGGGAGTGCTTTGTGCGAGTTTTCCTCTTTTTAGAAGTTTTAAGTGTAAAGAGTTGACTTTAGTCAAATTTAACTATTCCATCAGCTCCGGAAGGTCCATTTTAGTGTAGTAGGAAGGTTGGTTTGGGTTTTTGACCCTTCATTTGGAGTTTGTCCGAATTATTGTTTTAACTTTAAAATTTTTGCCAAGTTTGACGTCGGTCAATATTTTGAGTAAACGCGCTCGAATGAAAATTCCATCAGTGTGTTAGCTTTGGAACGCGAATTCGGTCTATAACAACCTTTGGTTTGGTTTTTGAGGTGCTCAGAATGAGTTTTAGGCCATTTGTGCATTTTAATTATTTTCCTTTGAAAGTGTTGACTTTGGTCAATATTTCAACGAGACGACCTCCTTTGGTCATTTCATAATTTTTTTTGAGTTCAAAATATCATCTCCAGTTGGTAGCATTGTTTATTTGCGTTCGCGGGATTTCAAATAAATTCAGACCCCCGTCGAAGGAAATTTAATTCCTCAAAGTTCAGCACTAGTTGAACTACTGGTGCAGGACATTTTGCTCTTCCCATTCTTGAGCCAGGGGCCTCGATTGCAAGGGGCGGGGTCATTAGTCATCACAATTGCAATAATGGGTACCGCTATCGCAAAGGAAATTTAGTTTGGGGCTCGCGATCGTAGACCTAGGTCCCGCGATCACTAAGGGAAATTTCACTGGCTATAGTGAAATAAAAAGCCCGTTCCATCAGTCTAAGTCCCATTTTGGTACTTAGAAAAATTGAGATTTTGAGAGAAAATCTTGACCATTTTTAATCATTCTTGTTACATTGTGTTGAAAACTCTTGCGGGGACGTTCCGAAACCTTTTCTCACCCTAGAAATCTTGTAAGTGTCGCCTAAATTTGTTGTTCCCTTGCATTTTTGGCTATTCTTTTGCTTGAAATTGGTGGAGTTGTTTTGATCCCTTTCGATGCTCAAAATGTGCCTATTTTGGGGGCACAAGTTCCTTGTGCTATTTGGGACATTGTGATGGAGTTGGTTTTTTAATTTCGTGCGCGAGTTCTAATGTCAAATTTTGACCCAATTTTGATTTTGATTTTTATTAAAGTAATATAGGTATTGTTGGCTTCGTTTTGATATGTTTCTTCAATAATTTGATAGAGTTGCATCGTTTGGAGGTGGCTTAGAAGGGAAAAGCTCTGATTTAGCGCTTCGTGTGTGATTTCGGCCTTGAGGTAGGCTATTGTTTCTTCTTGTTAGACTTGGTTCAGTTAGAATTGATATATTATGAGTAGTATTGTATGATTAGGTTGGTTCGAGGTGTTTGTCACGACCCAACCCCGTGGGCCGCGACTGTGGTCCTACATGGACCCCCATATATGTATCTATCAGCTATAGTCAAGTTGAATTGTGTTTCATGTGATACTATACACAAAAACCCCAATGGGTCAAAACCTTTTTATGTACATGTAGCCCCTTTCATTCGTACCATATCATGAAAGGGCCTGCAAGCCGACAAGGATGATGTAAGATAAAAACATTTATCATGCAACATGTAGGCATAGCTGAAACAAACTTCCTAGGTCTACAGACCTCTAAGAGTTATGAACGTTAACATATGGCGGGATAGGGCCCCCGCCGTACCCCTGAATAAACAAATACCGATATCAAATGACCAGTACCAAGAGCTAGGCTCCAGAATAGTGGAGCCCTTCCAACATAGCTGAGTGGAAATCCTAAGCTGGAGGATCTCCGAAATGAACATCTGTACCTGTGGACATGAAATGCAGCCCCTCGGAGAATGGGGTGTCAGTACGATATATGTACTGAATATGTAAAGCATAACACATCATAACTGAGATAACAACTGAGATAGGGATGCAGGAAACAAATATAACATGTAACAACTCACTGTACCTGCATCTTAGGACATGTAGTCATATACATTCTCATACACTGTATCCGGCCCTCTAGTGAACTCGGTGTCATAATCATTTCATTATCTTAACATGTCATCATATCATCATATATATTACTTCATTATATATTCATATACGACATCATTTTATCGTATACGGTATAATCTTATCATATATATTATCATACAACCTCCGGTTCATTATGGACTTCGGGGTCACAAATGTATCACTATATTTTCATATACATGCCTACATTAAGGTATCCAGCCCTTTAGTGAGGGACTCGATGACGGGAGTGATGTATGTTATAGCGTACCATCATCATATATACATACCATACCCGGCCCTCTAAGGAGAGACTCAGTATTCCTTCCTTATTTTGCCACACATACCATCACACACGTACCATAATATTACAACACATACCATCATATTATAGCCGGCTCGAGACTCGATGAATAATCGTATTGTCATAACATATTACCGTGCCTCACATAAGGAATCATCTCTTCATACATGGAACTATATGTACTCGGCCCGAGACTCGGTGAAAGAAATAGTAAATCTACGCCCGATATAATATATGGCCCATCGTGAGACGCAGAGAAAGAAGGGTTACAGCATGCACAAGTAGAATAGTGAGAAACCATATGCAATTAAGTCACCCTTTGAGACTCAATGAAATAGTCAAGTGAATTGTCACCTAAAGACCAGGGAAGTAATTATCCGAAGTGCCCTTTAGATATAATTAGGGATTACATCAATTGGGGCCTCAGGAATCACAAACATGCATCAAGACAATACCATATAGCTTATGCAAGGAAAGACACAACTTATGCAATCAAAAACATTTATCAATGTAGAGACTTTAGAAAGAGGAGCCGGAATCTCCACTTACTATTCACTATATAGAAGGCTCGAGAATAGTAGTTTAACTACTTTCAGACTTTTAGTGTTCAGAAGTGACTACAAGTCACGAGTTATAATCGGAGCTCATAAATGGAATTACCTCCAAACCCATATCATCACTACAAGAAATAAGACTTATTGTGGCGCCAAACGTCGCTACAAAATGATCCAAAGTCGCCGCTAAAGGTATATAGCAGCGACAATTGCTCCGTTCGTAGTAGTTCCATAACTAAAGGTTATTTGTGATGATTAAATAATGTCGCCACAATAAAACTCCATCTGTGGCGAAATAATTCGTCACAATATATAAATAAATATGCCACAAAAAATAATAATTTACAACACAAATATTTGGAAAGTCGTTCCTAAAATATAACCTATAGTGGCGACATAGTTGCCACAAAAGCTTATACGATAACTGTGGCAACTATTATGTCGCTCCTAAAATATGACCTATAGTGGCGACATAGTTGCCACAAAAGCTTACACGCTAACTGTGGCTACTGTTATGTCGCTCCTAAAATATGGCCTATAGTGGCGACATAGTTGCCACAAAAGCTTATACGCTAATTGTGGCTACTGTTATGTCGCTGATAAATATTGATATTAATTAGTAGCGTCTCCTATCGCTGCAAAAAAGTATAAACTATTAACATCAACTTTTATGTCGCTGCTACACGTCATTAATTAACAACCGCAAAAATCCACTAAATATCAGTGGCAACTTTTTTGTCATTGCAAAAGGTAATATTCATCTCGTTACTATAGACCAATATTTAGTATTTTAAAAACAAATTCTCTAAAATTAGTATATATATAGATATTAAAAACATCTAATATATAGTATTTCACAAAATTATAACAAAAGCATTTACGAGTACATACATATTAGCTAGTACTTCAGTTATCATTATATCTCACAAAATTAGAACAAAAGCATTTCGTGTTTGCATATACAATTACAAAAAGCAAAAACTCCCATTGTACGCCTCAAACTACTTCTTGATTGGGCCCCATTGCATAAGAACCTTGTCCCTGAAAATAGAAAAAACAATATCAACTTCCTCGAATGACTTCAATGTCTCAAACTGTCTTTCATAGTATTCCTTTTCTCCTATAATCAGTAAAAAAGTAGTCAAAAGAGGACTGAGGATGTTAAAGATAGGAGCTTTTCATATAGCTTCTATTGAGTCCTAATTTAACATCAAACAGTACTTAGTCTACAGAAAAGGAAAATTACCACTTTTTTCCTTGCCAAGAACATGTTTCTTGGGATGTTACTCTTCATATCCCAACCTAAAATCTTAACTTTTCCTTATACTTCACAACATAAAGTAGCAGCTAAAGCAACAATATTTTGTAAATAACAACTAAAAGAAGCAAGATTTTGACTCCAAAAATGGAAACACAGAAACTAAAAAGTTTACAAAACCAAAACCTACAATAACACAAGACTTGAGCACTTTATCTGGAAGCCTTAACAAAAATCATGCCTTAGTGACTTATTAAATGAGTTTCGCCGGCTGAAACCAAGAGAAGCTTTCCGAAAAGTGTCCTATAGATAATGATGAGGTTATTGATAGTTTATCAGAAGCCTTCACTAGTTTCCAGTAAATAGATAACACAAAAAACTTCCAACAATCTTCCACTTACTGTTGATAACTAAAGTACTTCTTGTTGGCCATAGGCCATAGCTTTGTTGGATTCGTCATCTATAAAGCCATGGAAAGGTTTCCAGAAAACAGTTCAGTAGTTGGATTTCCCTAATAACTAGTCCAACTTTTAATGTAACTATTTTCTACACCAAGATAACAATTTATTATATTCCAAAAGAGCAAGAGAAAGTACATGTTGCATTCTAGTCATAATAGCAAACATTTGTTCTTGGAACATCTTGTCTACCTCGCCTTTCATGTGTTCACGCTCCTCTTCCAATTTTTTCTGCAAATCTTCTTTCATATTCTTTTTTAAATCAGCAGTCATTTGTTCACGTTCTTCTTGTAACTTTCGATCCATATCAGCTTGCATCTCTTGACGAATACTTTCCATTGTCGAAGATACACTTGCCTCTATATCCAACTGATGTAGTTGAGTCCTTTTAGGAGGCTTCTTTCCATATCCTTTTCCCCGAACATAGCCTGATCTCTCATCGAGAACCGATGATAAAATCTCATCCCTAGTCATGGGATGCTCGATCTCTTCAGATTATTGTTCAACAACAAGTTGTTGAAGCTGACCCTGCAATAACATTTAATTATTTCACCAAAATATAACGTACATAGTGAAAGTAACTTTGGACTTTCTTTGGTCCAACTTTTGGACTTCTTCCAATGCAAACATGTATTTCAAGAAGCAAACTTCCCTACATATACATTGTCCAAATGCAGTCATATGCTTGAACATACACAATATTTCTATAATTTTCAGCAACTACCACAAGAAACTACGGGCTACATCAAGTTGGACAAGCTAGGGATGGCAAGTTTAAGAAGAAGAAAACTCAACCTCCTTGAACTCTTCTTACAGCTTTAGTGTTCTAACTTCTTCTTCTTTAATTTGGATGTCTCTATTTCATAGCTATATCGACTTTGAAGATTTAATAGTTAGGACCTTTGTAAAGGGGAGAGTCCCTCGTTTATATCTTTCCTAGACTAAACAACATATCATTAGAGATAAGGACTAGAGTAGGTATTTCTGCTCTGTTTCTGTTGTGCAGTACATTGCAGACCTGCAACACTTGATACAATACTTGGAATTCCTTTTTTGTTTGCTTCCATTATACAGGTAAATAAAGTGTTGCAGCACTTTATGACTTTGTTGTCGAATTGCAGCATACATCTAGAACCTGCAGGTTGATTTAGCATGGTGCAATGGAGTGGATTACTACATCAACATCTAAGTTTACTGCAGAGCTACAACATCCAACAACAAATACCTCAACTACATAACCATGTACACATCTACAATACAACCATACTTGGAACCTTTAGCATCCAACAACCTGCAATACCTTACAATAGTCATCCTCATCTTCACCTTCAGAACCTGCAGAAATATGGGGTAGAAACTACAGCTGCAGTTAAGTCCTCAATGGTGTTCTCATTTCCATGTCTTCAAGGGTGTTTATTTACATAGACAAAGAAACTTTACAGCTGATGTTTTGCCCAAACACAGCCACAAATCCAAAGAAGAAAGATTACATATTGAAGTAGACAAGGTGAAAATGACTATCTTGAGAAGAAGTTGTATCAAAAAAAATGAATAAAGTTACTTGTAGTAGATCAAAAAGATAATAAGTTAATGGCTTTAGGGAATTACATGAATCTATTGGGATTACGGATCCAACCATACACGTTCTCCGTTGTCTTTTTTACGTGTATGCTAAATCTCCCAGACTTTATCTGGTGTGTCTTTTTCTCCCGATTCAGTATTTCTCTACAATATAGTTCAATAACAAAAAAAATATATAAGCAAATAATCATATAAATAACAAGAAGTATATGTAATTATAGAAGAACAAATATGTTTTCACCGTAGCTTCCTCTACTTCTGCAAATAATCGTGTCCCACAAGAATGCTTAGTTATTTGTTTTTCTCTATTTTTTTTGTTTCTCTCACTAACAACCTGTACTAAGTCAAGAGATCAGAAAATATTTATGCTAGTCTAGATAGCTACTAAAAGATGTCATGTTGTCCATGTAAGCACATGTCTAAGATTATAGAGTGGGCAATAATGTTTTGGTCATAATAAAGTTACCTTGAATTTCTCACTGCCAAAATACTTAACTAGGTAATTCCAGTCCTCCAACTCAACATCCTCAGGTCGATGAGACAATCTTTCTTCATCAGTATCATAGGCAGAGTAAGAATTATGCAATCGAGCTTTCCATGCCCTAAAAAGTCTTTGCATAGTGCTTATCACAAAGCCTTATAACTTATGTTCTCACAGTCCACCACAAAATTCAAATTTGTCCTGAACACATTATAATATTAAATTTGATAAATTAAGTAATTTAAAGACAATACAAAATGGAAAGTAATTTATTACCTTAACCTTATACCACATTGCTTCTCCATGTTTTAAAACAATCTTCTGCCAATTTCCATCTCGAAATGAGATGCTCCTCATGATCAAGCCACAGTAATTAAGAATATCTCCAGCACTAGAACCCACAGCTCTATCAATGTCATTTGGAATAATTATATTGATTTTTCCTGTGTACTTGGTTTTAATATCAACCGTCTTAGATTTATATTTTCCTCTTCCTCTCTTTTTATTGATGCAAGAAACTGCAAAGAAATAATATGGTGATCTTGAGAACTATATGAAATCATGGCATCTTAGCATCTCCACTAAAAGCTTGCAGATTCATGGCATCTTATCACCAAAACATCTTTTGTTAACCAACTATCCTCTTCTTTTTTCAACTTAAAGCTACATAAAAGTTTGAGCTTATATATTTTAAGAAACAGATCAAAAGAAGATTATTAAATAAGTGTATATCTGTACCCAAAAAAGAACGAAACTAGTTTAGCCTCTGTCAAGTATGAAAACTAGCAGATGAAGGGAACTAGCAGAACTAGAAGAAGAGAAACTGCCAGCATTTTAAGTTAATTTACTTTGCTGCAAAACGCCACCCATTAGTCTATTAGATCCTTGTAAATTTAAATTTCCAGAACCAAGACCAAGCACAAATAATTCTGCACCACTAACTAGGGACGTGGACTAACCTGCACCAGTTTCAACATCCGGGGAGGGGCATACACTTTCTTCTAGAGTTCTGGATGATTGTGTCTCTGGAGATGTTCTTTGAATAGGGTTATTTGATATTTGGCTTATCTGCGGAGGTCCTTGCCTTGGGTTAGATGATTGTTCTGTCTGTAGAGGTCCTTGCCTTGGTGGTATTTGTGGCTGAGATGTAGTTCCAGCAAGACTTTCTCATCCTTGAAAATTTCCACGTCCAGTTCTTATACCACCTCTTCCACTTTTACCTCGTCCAGTTCCTTTCATTTCCTGCAACATGATTAAAAAGGAGAAGCATAAGATTCAGAAATTAAAAATGATAAAACATATGTCTACCAGCTAAAGAAAACATCAATTTATAAAACAACGTATTAGATCAATAAATTAAAAAAATGTGCGATATTTTGCTAACAACTATAGCCTCATTGATGGAAATGTAACACATTGATTAAACTTAAAATGCTGATTATATTTATAAAGTTGCAGATACAAGCGTTATGAATTAATTTTATGTCAACCTAATCAAAATACAATATAGAAAACTTATCAAAACAAGATGTAGACAGATATACAGTCATCTCTGTTAAGCAATCTTCAAAAGGATGTATCACTGTCATCTCCATCATTATCATCAATTAACTCTTCTTCGCTTTCTTCATTCTCAGATACATCTATATTATTGTCATTAATAAAATCATCATCCTGATTTTCTTTATCATTGGTACGCAAAATAGTTTGTGGTTCAATATCATCCATATGTAAAGACACTGCAATATCAATTTCTTGGTCATTGATACTCAAGATATTACATTCCACTTCCTCTTGTTGATAAACTTCTTCATTTATTAATTCTTCTTCAACTTCAGGCATACTGAAAAGGTCACGGGAATTTATCTTTACAACAACGAGCCAATCTTTATTAATCATGTCATTCAAGTAAAAAACTTGCTCAGATTGAGCTGCCAGCACAAATGGCTAATTTGTATTCAAAGCACAATGAGTATTCACACTTGCGCGTCCTTGTGCAGATAGTACAAATATCTATAAAAACAAATAAGATTTATTCATATCGATATGCCAACACTAATAGTAAAGTGTTGTTTTAGTGAACACTTACACATGCACGAAACCAATCAATAAACTCATTATTATGCATCCCATGATATCTCGTTGAACCTTGTATTTCAATCTCTCTCATGTATTCCCTATATTTTGTGTTGGTTAAGATTACTTAAATTATCTTAATGTGAAATTATATTTGAATTAATAATATACTTACTCCATGAATTTTGAAACCTCTTCGCAATTTTGAAGAACATACATACATGCTTGGTTGAACTCATAATGAGGTAGTTTCTTTCGCACTGAAGCCCCTTTTGTTTGCCCACTTAATTTAAATATAGACATCCCACCATGTAATTCAAATCCATCATCATTTCTTGTTGGTTGATTGAACATGGTTGAGATATTTTTTAAATATCGTGAGTAAAACGTAAGGTTTTCCCTTGCCATATAACCTTCAGTAATTAAACCTTCTGGACGACCTGGGTTGCGAACATCTTTCTTAAGTGTTCGCAAATACCTACATATATATTTCTCATCAATAGAGTTATAGAATATGATAGTTTAAAAATATTGGTTTTCAATATATAGAATAAGATGTTACCTCTCAATAGGGTACATAGTCCGGTATTGAACTGGTCCACCAAGTTTTGCCTCTCTTGCCAAGTGTATTGGCAAATGAATCATGATATCAAAAAATGCCGGAGGAAAAACCATTTGAAGTTTGCATAATATGATAGGAATTTCAGCTTCTAGGATATCAAGATCTTCAATTTTCAGGCACTTAGCGTATAGATTCTTGAAAAATTTACTTAAGGCTATAATTGGTTCACACACTTTCTTAGGTAACAAACCACGTATAGCTACGGGTAAAATATCTTGCAATAATACATGATGATCATGACACTTCAATCCATGTATTTTTTTTTCAAGTACATTAACACACCTTCAAATATTTGATGAAAAGGCATATGGAACCTTGAAATTAGCTAAGAAATTGCATAACTTCAACTTCTCTTGAAGGGACAATGCATAGCAAGCTGCCGGCAATAAAATATTATCCCCGTCCTCAATTGGATGCAACCCTTGCCTAATACCAAGGTCCACCAAATCATATCTACTTTTCAATGTGTCCTTTGTCTTACCAACCATACTCATCACAGTTGATAAAATATTGTCGGATACATTTCTTTCTATGTGTATCACATCAAGGTTATGTCTTAACTTAAGACTCTTCCAATAAGGTAATTGAAAAAATATACTTTTCTTCTTCCAATTATAAGCATTGTTAGAAACATTACGCTTTTGCTTTTGCACTTTACCAAAACTCACATTGCCCAACTCATGTAATTGTATAAGTGATTTATCACCTGTTAAAGGGCTAGGTGCAATCCCCATTTCCACTTTCCCATCAAATAACATCCTATTTTTACGCCATGGATGGTTCATGGGAAGGAAGCAACGATGCCCCATATAACACAATTTGTTGCGTAAGGGAATTGATTGTGTGTCTTTATGGCAATAGGGACATGCAAGCTTGCCTTTAGTTGACCATCCTGAAAGGTTTTCATATGTGGAAAGTCATTAATCGTCCAGAGCAGAGCCACACGTATAAGAAAATTAGATTTTGAGTGTGCATCATAAGTCTCCACCCCATCCCATAATTCTTTCAACTCATCAATCATTGGTTGTAAATATACATCAATATCATTCCCTGGAGACTTAGGTCCTGGAATAAGAAGTGTCATCATGAAATATGGATCTTTCATGCAATCCCATGGTGGCAAATTATATGTAACTAGAACGACAGGCCATATACTATGATTGGAACTCATATTTCCAAAAGGTTGAAACCATCACTTGCTAAACCTAATCGTACATTTCTTAACTCAGCAAAAAAAGTAGGATGACGCTCATTGAAAGATTTCCATTCTATTGAGTCAGATGGATGATGTATGACACCGTCATCAATATTCTCCTCTTTGTGCCACCTCATCTTCTTTGATGTCTCTTTTGCCATATATAATATTTGAAGCCTTAGTTTGATTGGAAAATATCGCAACACTTTATGAGCTACTTTCTTGCCTTTGGGTTTAACTGACTTCCATCTAGACTTGCCACACTTAGGACATGATTGAGCATTGACATAATCGCTCCAATATAAAATACAATTATTCTGGCATGCATCTATTTTGGTATATCCCAAGCCTAGGTCACGAAGAAGTTTCTTTGCTTCATAGAAAGAACTAGGTACAAATGATCCCTCGGGAAGAACTTCTATAAAGAACCTTAATAACTCATCCATCGATTTGTTTCTCTAATAGTTAAGTGACTTCAAGTGAAGTAATTTAACAACAAAAGACAACTTTGAGACTTTTGTTCAACTAGGATAAAGTTCTGTCTTACCATCTTCTAACAATTTGTAGAACTTTGTAGCATGCATATTTGGCTCTTCATTTCCCTCCGAATAAGTAGCATTATTATCCAGATTCATATATCCACAAGCATCATGGATCATTTGAGTAATGTCATCCTCTTCAGCGCTATCAACTTCTACTTCATCATTAAGTGCGACATTAGAATTTTCAACTCTAACCAACACTTCTCCATGCAAGTCCCACACATTATAAGAATCCCAGAATCCCTTCTTCAATAAGTCTACTCTTATATCAATTCTTAGCTTGAACACAGTGTTCATACATCCTTTACAAGGACATCGAATCATAGTGTTCACCTTGGGTTGACTGAATGCCCAATTAAGAAAACCTTCTACTCCCTCTCTATATTTTTGGTCAACTCTATTCCTAATATTCAACCAACTTTTATCCATTCCTATTTCAATAAAAAAAATCAATAAGTTAATTAATTCAATTATTCATAATGATAAATATTGGACAGAGAAGTACTGAGAAATAAATTTACAGGAAAATATCAATAATGAGGTTGTGACTAGAAGTTGGAAATTCTCACAATCAAATGCTAATAATAAAAAGGGAGCGTAAATGACATATGATTGTGACTAGCACAACTTACTGTGTTTGCAGTGATTATCTTGCAAAGTACAAGTAAATATTCAGCTGTGCTATTGAGCCTCATATACAATGGCACTTACTATGCTGTGCTGCAGACACTCTTTCCAAGCACAGCCATATGGTTGACAGATTGTATCAAGCCTACAATTTTCAGCAACTTCCTAAGGAGATAAGGGGGTACTACATACTAGACAAACTGGAATGTCAAGTTTCAGAAGGCAAAAGCTGAAGAGGATCATGGAACCACCTTAAATGAGCTGCAGACTATCTCAAGAGGAAGCACCATGAGCTCTTCTTCTAATTTTCTTTTGTTTCTTTATTTTTTTGTGTTCTCTCTTCTTTGTTTCTTTTTTTGGGCTATGTATTTCCTTGAAGTTATAGCCTCTTTGAAGAATCCTTATTTAGGATTATATTGCAAAGGGGAGAGTCTCCCTTATTTTATGGTTTTCCTAGATACTTTGTATTGAGAGGAGTCCTCTCATATATGCTTAGCTACCTAGGATCCATTGTTCTCTATTATCTACTACTTTGTAGGTACATTGCAAATATATAGAAGCTGCAGGTTGTGACTAAACCACCTAGGAGAAAATGTTGTGGATAAGATCACCAACTACAGAAACACTGCAGAGCTGCAGTACAAACCTGGAGGATGCTACAGCAATTAATACAGAACTGCAGCTCCTTGTACAATCAGAGCTGCAACATCCAACAACAACATCACACAACAACCTGAAATACCCTGTAGAACTGAAGCAGTACAATGCAGGTAATAAAAAGTTCAACTCGGATGATCTCATGGCCTTTTATAAGTAACAGGTAGTGAATTTATTCGTATTAGTAGCACTTTTCTGATGCACTCACAGTTTACATAGTTGTTTTAATCAAAAACGCAGATGGACCGTCTATTAGTAAAAAGCTTTTTTCACATAATAGACTAATCGATAATTTATAATCTTCTCTTTTTGACATTCTAATAGCACCAAATTCTTAATTTATCAACTATCTACTGCACAATAATGTCAATCTCATATCTCTCCTCCAAATTATATAATTATACGGTTATTATTATACCTATAATTTTTAAGTATTATCATATCTTTTTGTATCTCACAAAAGATAAGGACAGATACTAGAATTCTCCATACATTCTGCGGCTATTTACAGTGAGTCTTATCGACTTTACACATCTCCAAAAAATAAAACTTCAAATAAAGAGAATCGATTGATCAGCTAAATAGACAGAACTGCACAAAGTATAAAAAATAAATCTCTGTAAAAAAAATTGTGAATACTTCTTTCTCTAACAAAGGTGTCAATTCTTTAACTAATCAAAACCACAAATCCATGAAGAGATAAAGATGTAAACAACGAAGAGACTCTCGATTTCAAGATAGATTTTCCAATGTGCAATCCAAATGTAGGACTTCCATCAACAGACATAGAAACACCCACACAGAGGATATCGAGAATACAAAATACAAAATACAAATGAGAATATAGAATTTCAGCTTCTAGTTTACCTCATAAGATCGAGAATACAAAATACAAAAATATCTTTAGAACTTTCAGCTTTTAACTTACCTCGAACTGATTTTCAAAACTTCAAATGGGCGAACTGGTTCAATCCTTTAGAACTTCAAACTTCTTACGCTCACAGTGATTTTCAAACTAGGAACTCTCTTCCTTCTCCATCGACTTTAGAGAACCCCATTCCTTCAAAATTCAATTGGGTTATAGAAATTACATGTAAAATCTTAAAATACATAAACCTAGAAACGGATTTGAGCACATACCTGATGAAATACATACTTTATAGAACCCTTTTCCTAAATCTATATAATATCCATTTTTTGTTTAGGTTTGTGCAAGAGCTGATGAGAATGACCTTTAGTTTAGCAGCTAAGAGATGATCTTTTAATATCTCAAAGCTTTCCAAAATTTTACAGATTTTTTAGTTTATTTTTCTTTTAAATTTAATTTAGTTGGATTAACATTAGTGGCGACTAGGTCGCTATAAAATCTTATTTGAGGCGACATTTCAAAATTTGCTACTAAATATTTAGCGCCCAAATTTTATTTTAGCGAGACTTTATAATTTACGAATTAGTGACAACTATTAGCAGCGACACAAAATAAGTTGCCACTGAAACTAAACATTTTAGAACGACCATATATGTCCCTACTGAATATGAAGCTTTTGTAGCAACAAGTAGGGTCGCCACTAAATCTCGCCACAATAAGTCTTATTTCTTGTAGTGCATATATCATTTCACTTACAATTAAGCCATTCCAAAGGAAAGAAGTGATAGGCTTTACATATACTACTTTTCATCACATAGAAGACTTAAAGGCAATAACTCAGCTGTTGCAGGAGTGCTAACATCATGAAGTGAATAATATTTATGAATCATACTCGGGATTCCATGAATGGAATTATCCCCACATTTCATATACAAACCACTTAAGACCAAGACATGCCAAAAGGAAAGAAAGATAGCTTTACATTCCTCTTATCAATTGCTTTTAAACCGGCTTGTCTCGTCGTCCCCTGAACCTATTTAACACGACAGTAATACTAATATTAATAACCTTTAACTTTATATCTTCCAAATCCACAACCAAGCACCCATAGGAATCAATTCCTTATTCACCTTTGTCGATTACTCTCGACTAGTCTATAAGTTAGTTAAGAAGTTAACAGAATTCGGGCAGCATCTCCTCTATAACTCGCCCTATCCGAACTTCCCATTAACCTCCAAAACTTAGAAGACATATTAACCACAACAAAAATCAGCCAATACACAATTACACCACTTCAACATTACACAAAACAAGTCCCAAACAGCCCGCTCAAACTACGACTCCAAAATACGGTTTTCAATCTTTATTTCCTAAAATCTCAACCACACGAAATGGGATATGATGTGTCTACAAACAGCAGCACTTATACCTGTATTTATATATGTTTCCATCCCTGAAACACTACAAAATAACTCCCAATACAAAACCACAATAACAACGACACAAGCCATACTTTAAACTGTTAGAATATTGTCAAAATAGACCCTATACGACCTGCAACATCCTTCAGCCGTAACGTACATATTTTCACGTTTCCAACTCATATTTACACCCCCATAACATACTTAAAAATTTAACAAAATGTATAGAGAAGAGAATAAATCCATACCTTAACAAACGGCTTCCCAAACTTGCTGAAAATTAACTTCAGAAATTCCTTGACGTGGATGAAATTAAGGGGCTGTTTGTGGTGCTATATTGTTTCCCCAAATAGGAATTTTATGTTTTTAAACACCTTTATTTCATCATAATACACCGTAGATAATTAATTTACAAAATAAAGTAGGAGGGCTTACTTTGTTTTCTCCAAGCCGTGGCTGCCTTGCTCTTTCTCTATGTTTTCTCTCAACTTTCCAAGTCAAGACATGAAAGAATAAGGACATATTCAGCATCTTAAACCTATATATGTACCTCCTTAAAAGGTGACATATGTCACCCCCCTAGGGGTTACATGTGACAGCCTCCTAGGGCGCCACCTTAGCCCATACAGCCACTCATATAGTGCCACATGGTAGTAGGGTCCACCCCAAGAAGGTGAGTCACTTACTTGGTCCAAGTAGGTGCATCAACTACTTGCTTCAAAGTAGGTTCTACACCTCCTTCCGCCTCTTCTATGGGTTCATAATATCGTCTTACTTTAAGAACCTATGTAATCCTTGCTACTTAAGCTTGATGTGTACTCAAGTAGCTCAGTTATGTAAGACGTCAAAGTTCATATCTTACGCAAGTAAATCTAGTCCTACGACTCATTACTCGACCTCCAACTCCTTCTGGATTCTCATAACTCTATTTCCAACCTTCACTATTATGGGGCATCACATCCTCCCTTCCTTAGTGTTATTTGGTAACGTTATAGATAATGTGGATCACATGATAGCTTTAGAGAAGCTAGATAGGTCTTCCCATTTATCAAAAGTGTGGGGCATAACAGTGTTGGTAGCCATTTTGAGTAATTTAGGAGGCAATGGCCATCGTTGTTAGTTAGTTTGGATTTTCACCGTTAGAGCCTTAGATAAGGTGCCTTCTTGACTTGTTTGCATCGCCTTATAATCCTTAGAACTTGCTTTTACGTGACTCAAACTTAAGATGCCTCTTGTTTGACTTGTTTAGTTTTGGTTTCCTATTTTGTCGTGATTTCATCTTATGCTTATGACCTTTTTGCTTTTGAAATTGAAATATTGGGACTGAGGTTGTGCTTTTGGTGCACCGGAGTCTCAGGTTAGTAAATTGACACCTTGGTGGGTGTTTTACTCAACTTTGAGCGCTATATAATTTTTGACATGCTACTTGCCTTAATTACCCCGCTGATGTTTAAAAATATTTTAATAGAAGAATAAATAGAGAGACTAAAATTTTGTTTGTGTTTGACTTTCGCTATTGAGTTTGGGTTGGCTTTCCTACTCAGGAGTTATAGTAGGCGCCATCATAGCCCATATTCGGGTCGTGATAGAGTAGTATCAGAGCTTAGGTTCACCGATCTCACTAGTACAGGAGCAAGTGTCTAGTAGAGTCCCGTAGATCTGTATGATGATGTTCATATCCAATTTTCGGGTGGCTTTAAGGCATTGTTAGCAATTAAATCACTATTCTTGTTTTTGATCATGCGCTAATAATGATAGACACCTCTAAATCCTATTTGTTTCACTCTTTCTTAGATAGAGAGAACAAGATCTACTCAGGGTGGATGAGGACCCCATGCACCTACAAATAGAGCCACATCTCAGAGGTTCTCCAGTACCACATGCTAGGATGCCCATAAGTTTTTGGTCATCTACCAGGAGAGGTTGGATAACCTAAGGTTGGTGTAGTCCCATGGGGTTTATTACACTGCCTTCCAGCTGGATGGTTCAACAAAGCAGTTGTAGAGGTCCTATCTTAGTTGCAAACTCGTGGGATCATCACTGATGACATGGCCTAGTTCTTCGAGACTTTCATGGAGAAGTATGTAACCCAAAGTTTGTGTTAGAGGTTGATGGATGATTTCACAGCATTAGTTCAGGGATCAATGATAGTCACAGAGTACGATTCTCGATTCATGAGTTTTCCAGGTATGCTTCCATGTTTATGCCGATAGAGGAGGAGCGTGCACAAATTTATCCAAGAGTTATTGGTTCATTTTAGGATGGCTATAGAGTAGATGGTTCCATCAGGCTGTACGTTCTTACAGAGAGTAGATCATGCCCATACTATTAAGGCTATACTTTTTTAGGGCAATGGAGTCAGCGACAAGAGGCCTCGCCACAAGGGCAATTTCGGTGGATGCCAGTCACATAGTAGGGGTTCTTTTGGCAGAGGTCACCCGCAGTAGTATCCACCTAGTATAGAAGTTCAACAAGCCTTATATTTTACTGATAGTGAATCATCAGGTGTCGTTGGGGTTTCAACCATGGGTTCCATTCACCTATAAATTCCCAAGGTTTTCTTCCAAAATCTCCTTAATTTAAATTGCTATTTAACCCTAGATTGATGATATAGCATTGGGCTATTTCAATTATATTTTATTTGGTTTCAATGATTATTATAAGCATGATTCTATATTAATTGCATGAATTCAAGTTGTTTTACAAATGGCCATGCATAAAGCTAGTTTCAATGAATTATGATCATGAAGTTCAATAATTTTCAAGAAAGCTTTTATGAAAGGGGTTTGAGATTTACGAATGAATGATTAAGATTATGATGATGTTTCAATGATGTTCAAGTTAAGATTTATTATTGTGTGATAATGACAATTCTCACACAATCATGATCTAATGGTGATAAGGACAATTCTCACCAAAGTTTATGGATTTTTATAAATCACTATGTTAATGAGCTACTCTTACGATTATTTGCATGATGATGTTACTGATAATGTATTTATGTTTTAATGAATTCTGTTGGGATATTGACTAAGTACCGAGAGGACTTTTAGGTGGGGTTAGTCCAGTAACTAAAGGATTTTTACCCCATGGAATCCTAGTAATAACCTAAAGTCCCAAACTACATTGCCCCAGTAGGTTGCCTTTATGGCTTAGCTAGTGGATCCATATATTGCTCATGATATTAAAGATGTTCTTATGGAGTCTAACTTTGTAAGTAGCCTCTCTCTTCTCGATGTAGGAATTATATCGGATTCCATATTATAGCTTCCCTGTCCTTAGATGTAGGTTAAAGGTCTTATCTCATACAAATTATATGAATGATGTAAGTTTTACCATAAAGCTTTATGATGCATTGAACACATGCTTTTACCATGATTTGAAATGCTTTTTAAGTCTTATCTATGTTCTCACTATATTTGTCATGCATCCTATTTTATATTGCCTATGATCTTCTTCTTGTCCATGCATATCTCTCATACTTAGTATCTACTATGTACTAATACATATTTTTGCCTATATTATCTCATAATGTAGTGACAGACGATCCTCACACTTCTCACATTTGTGGCTAAAGCTTACTATATTCTAGAGTTATTTTGGTGAGTCCTCATTTATCGAGGACATGACTTTTCCTTTATGTGGCTAATTTGATTCCTCTCATGTTAGGAGAGATAGGAGCTTGGCCTAAGCCCATGCTAGTTATAGAGGAATGTTTAGACATAGAAGTTGATGTAGTCTGCTTCGGACATATGTTTTGAGTTCCTTTCTATTCCTAGATTTTCATGGTTAAGAGTTGATATTCAACTTGATTCGTTATGTATATTTAACCTTATGAATGCGATGTATGCTAAGAGTATTGATTGGGATCCTTTAGGTTTTCGATCGTCATATCACTCCTAGATTCTATCTTGGATATGAAAAACTTAGTACCAGAGCACAAGGTTTAGGGGTGTCCTAGGGAATCTAATATGCTGCGTCAAGTACAGTCTTGTTCATTGGTGCGAAGCTAGTTGCATCTATGAATAGGAGTTTATGATTCATTTAGGAAAATCTTACTTCTTTCATGATCTATATCATGCAATAGAGCAGTACTCTTACCCTTCTAATGATTGTTCTTTGCAATTTTTAGAGAAAACAATGCTTACACGAAGAGATCTTATACAAAGGAACATTGAGTAGGAGTTACAATCTCTAAATGATCCCTTGAATGAAAAAATTTCACATGCCCAGTTTTGAGCGGCTTTCCAAGTGCTTACTCAAGCCGTGATACAATAAGACAATCGTGAAATGGTTACTCCCATGAACCCAAATACGGGTACGGTGGTGAAAAGTGTTCATGACTTTATGCAGATGAATCCTCTAGAGTTGTGGGGTTCCAAGGTTGATGAGGATCCACAAGCATTTGTTGAGAGTATCCATAATATTGTTGAGATACTAGGAATTAGCCTAGTTGAGAGGGTGAGATTGGCTACTTATCAATTGAAAGTTGTCGCTAGGATTTTATTTGATCAATAGAAGAGTGAGAGGCCTAGAGAGGTGGATCCTGTGACTTAGAAAGAATTCAAAGGAGTATTTCTTGATCGCTTTTTCCCATTGGAGTTGAGGGAGGCCATGATACAAGAGTTTATTTACCTCAAGCAAGGGAATATGAGTGTGAGGGAGTATGCCCTCAAGTTCACCTATTTGTCAAAGTATGCTCCATTTATGGTTGCCGACCTAAGAGCTTGTATGAGAAAGCTCATTTTGGGTATGTTAGATTTGGTGTCCAAGGAATGCAAGATGGCTATGTTGATTAGTGAAATGGATATCTTTAGACTCATGACATATGTGGAGCAAATAGAGGATGAGAATCTAAGGGAGAAAGCTAGAGAATCCAAAAGGGCAAGGACCGATGGTGGTGATTCCTCCCATGCTAGGTCCAAAAATGGTGGGCGTCCTCAATTTAGCCAAAGGTATTTTGGTTAAGGTTCTTCCAATGCTCCTACTACAAGGTTTGATAAGGGAAGTGTGCTTAACTTTAATCCTTAAGGAGGAGTTCCAAGTGGCAAAGTTATCCCCTCATGCAAGAAGTGTCGGAAGAATCACAAGGGAGAGTGTTTAGCGGGATTGAATGTATGATATAGGTATGGTAAGCCTGGCCATCATGCTAAGAAGTGTACATTTAAATATGGTCATTCTCAAGGACAAATTTCTCATGAAGGCAAGTGCAACAAGGTGCCCACGCCCAACTAAATGGTGGTCAACACAATAATAGGTTTTATGCTCTTCATGCTTTGCAAGAGGTGGAGGAAACTCCCGATGTTGTTACCAGTATGTTATGGGTCTTTCACTATGATATTTATGCCTTGATCCAGGTGCAAATTTATCCTTTTTGACTCCTTATGTGGCTATGGTATTTGATGTTAGTCCCGAAATATTATTGGAGGCCTTTTTCCATTTATACTCCCGTAGGTGAGTCGGTTGTGTCTAAAAGAGTCTACAAAAATTATCCGGTTTTAGTTTTTCACAAAGTTACTTCATGTGATCTAGCTGAAATTGACATGACCAATTTTAATGTTATCCTTGGTATGGATTGTCTATATGCATTCTATGCTTCTATTGATTGTAGAACCCAAATGGTTAAGCTTCAATTTCGAAATGAGCCGATCCTAGAATGGAAGGGTAGTAATTTCATATTTAAGGGTCAATTCATTGCCTTAAAGCTCGAAAAATAATTTCTAAAGGTTGTATCTACTATCTTGCGTGGGTTAGGGATACTAATTCTGAATCCCCTACTCTAGATTCACTTCTTATTGTTAATGAGTTTGTAACAACCCTAAAAAATAATCACAAGTGCCTTAAGAATGCCTTAAAAATGGGCCGCTCACGTAACATGTTATCCTTAATCTTTTTGGAAAATACGAGTTCAGAATATCGATCAGGGGGACAAAAGCTGCAGGAAAATGGTATCAATGGATTTTTAGGACCCATATATCGGAAGATGGATTTTTGAGAAAGTTCACGAAATAGTAAGGTCCGCGACAGGTCTGCATCGCGGACCTGGGAGGGTTTTTCTAGCCGAGTTGAGTTTTTAAAAGGGGCATTTTAGACCTTTCCTAAATTATTAGTCAATGAACATAGATGTTTTTAGGGCCTAATCTGACTCTATAAATAATCCTAAACTTGTAACTCTATTCATTCTCTTACAATTCATCTATCAAATATTTCTCTCTATACAAAAAGGCTCTCAAGGGTTTCCATTGAAGACTTCAAGCAATCTACTAAATTTCTCCATCAAACTTTCAAGTTATTCCAAATTATTTGGTATTCTCACTTAAGGTATGTGGGTATTGACTCATGGATTCTTTCATCCATAAAGCCCATCAATTTTTCAAGGTTTTCTATCAAATTAAAGTTTGGTATTTTATGAATTTTATGGTCTCTAATCCAATTACATGAATTTTGATTTAAAGAATGATCATGAGTCTATTTTGATATAAATTGATGTCTATTGCATTAAATTGAAGAATTTTTTCATGAATTCTCCTATTTTGATTTTTAGGGTTTATGATGCAAACTATGATTATTTTCAATTATATTTTCTAATGATATTATCTATATGAATTAGGTATGGGATGATATAAAGTTTATGATCATGCATGTTTTCAAGTCAATTTCATGATTTTCAAGTCAATTGATCATGCATTCATGTCTTACCTAATTTCAAGTATAAGCTATGATCATGAATCTCCAAGTATGAATTATTTCTATGTAAGAATGATTGTAATGATGAAAGAAAAATTCTCACATTACAAGTATGTTATAAAAATGAGCTACTCCATGATTTCAAATCTATGATCATGACTATGATATATGAAGTTATGATTTCTATGCTATGCATGTATTTCGTGGGATTTGATTTAGCACCGAATGTGGACTTGAGGTGGGGGATCGAATTAAGGTGTACTTATATAAAGTCTTTTATCTCATAACTACGTGTTACCATAGGTTGACTTTATGTCCTAGCTAGTAGATCCACATATAGAACATGTTCATGATCCGGAGTCTACCTTGGCAAAGTAGCCTCTTCCTTCTCGATATGGGGATCATTGAATTCTATATTATAGCTCGCATTGTCTTATTGTTCGTTATGGTTCCTATCCCACATATGTATATTTCTTTTATGTTTTAAATGACTAATCCTATCATTTATTTTACATGATACTCTTATGGCTATTATGCACTGATCTTTCTTAAAGACTACTTATGATTTTTGACTACTTCTCCTATCATGCTATTTAAAATGGTCATTTGTACAAATATTGTTTTTCATACATTACATTGCCCACATACTTAGTACATTCCAATGTACTGATGCATACTTTTTGATTACATTGTCTCATAATGTAGGGGTTGAGGTTGAAGATCCTAATCATCCACGTAACTAGTAGGCGTTCTCTATCCGACTGTGTTGTGGTGAGTCCTTATTGATCAGGAACTAGTTTTCAAGTTGGATACTGTTTCCTTTTAAAGAATTTTGTTGTGTTTTTGATATGGAGGGTGAGCTAGGGACATGTCTTAGCCCCCACCCATATTCGTGTTTAGAGGCATCTAGTTGGATATATGTTCGAGTCTATGTTGTCATAAGACATTTTTACATTTCTATTCATGTTTTAGACACTCTTATGGTGTTTTCACTTTTATATTTTTACCTTATGTATGCTTATGATATGTACAAAAGGTTTGGTTGGAGCTCTTCGGGGTTCCAATCCCCATGTTATGGCTAGGCCCTAGGCTGGGTCGTGATAGAGTTCTTGGATATGTTTCCCCTGACCTACCAAGTATTCCTCCTAAAAGGAAATTTGACTTTGGCATAGACCTTCTTCCTGACACCCAACCTATTTCTATCCCTCCTTACCGAATGGCTCCAGTGGAACTAAAATAGTTAAAAGATCAATTTAAAGATTCTTTAGATAAGGGTTTTATTAGACCAACTATATCCCCATGGGGCACTCCTATTTTGTTCGTAAGAAAGAAACATGGTTCACTTCATATGTGTATTGATTAACGGCAATTGAACAAAGTGACCATAAAGAACAAGTATCAAATTCTAAGGATAGATGATTTGTTTGACCCATTGCAAGGGGTAGGCTACTTCTCTAAGATTGATCTCCATTCCAATTATCACAAACTAAGGGTGAGGGAGTGTGATACTCCTAAGAAAACATTTCGAATAAGGTATGGGCATTTGGAATTCCTAGTTATGTCTTTTGGACTAACAAATGCCCATGCAACCTTTATCGACTTGATGAATAGGGTGTTCAAGCAATACTTGGACATGTTCGTGGTTGTGTTTACTAATGATATTTTTGTTTATTCTTAGAGTGAGGAGGAGCATGTCGATCATTTGAGGATAGTTTTGCAATACTTAGAGATTGTCAATTGTTTGCCAAGTTTAGCAAGTGTGAATTTTTGTTGAGATCGGTTTCTTTTCTTCGTCATATTATGTCCGATGAAGGGATTATGGTTGATCCTAAAAAAACCGAGGTAGTTAAGAATTAGCCTAGACCATTGTCTTCTTTGGATATTAGAAGTTCTTGGGCCTAGATAGATACTATAGAAGGTTTGTGGAAGGTTTCTCATCAATCTCATTGCATTTGACCAAGTTGACCCAAAAGAAAGTGGCGTTCCAATGGTTGGAAGCTTATGAGAAAAGTTTCCAAGAGTTGAAAGATCGTCTTACTACTACTCCTATCTTGACCTTACCGGAAGGGTACAATGGTTTTTTTGTGCATTGTGATGCCTTAATAATTGGACTTGGTTATATGCTGATGAAATATGGTAAAATGGTAGCCTATGATTCTAGGCAACTTAAGGTGCATGAAAGAAACTATCAGACTCATGGCTTGGAACTACCGGCGATTGTGTTTGCTTTGAATTTTTGGAGACACTATCTTTTTGGTGTCCATATGGACGTGTTCACCGATCACAAGAGTTTTCAATCTGTGTTTAAGCAAAGAGACTTGAGCCTTTGACAAAGAAATAGTTTAAATTATTGAAGAACTATGATATACGTGAATTGTATCATCTAGATAAAGAGAATGTGGTTGTGGATGCACTTAGTAAGCAGATGTTAAAGCTAAGCAATGGTTGCCAAAAAAAACATTAAGGCTTTCTCCTAAGGGGGAGATGGTGCACTTCGTTATTAAGGTCGGTTGTGTGTACCCAATGTTGATGGGCTAAGGGAATTAATACTAGATAAGGCCCATAGTTCTCGATATTCGATTCACCTGAGATCTACTAAGATGTATCATGATTTGAGGGAAGTGTATTAGTGGAATGATATGAACAAGGATATAGCGGATTATGTGGCAAGGTGTCCAAATTGTCAACAAGTGAAGGTTGAGCATCAAAAACTGAGAGGTTCGGCTCAAGACATTAAGATTCCCACTTGGAAGTGGGAAGACGTAAATATGGATTTTGTGAAGGGTTTTCCTTGTACTAAGAAACAACATGATTCTATTTGGGTTGTTGTAGATTGAATGACTAAATCAGAACACTTTCTATCGGTTAGGACTTCTTATAGTGCCAAGGAATATGCTAAGTTATATATTCGTGAGTTGATAAGACTACATGGTGTCTTGTTTTCTATTATATCGAATTGAGGTACTCAATTGACCTCATATTTTTATAAGACGTTTAGAAAGGGCCTTGGTAAAAAAAGTCAAGCTAAGTACTAATTTCGACCCTCAAATTGATGGCCAAGCCGAAAGAACAATTAAAACATTGGAGGATATGTTGAGGGCATGTGTCATTAATTTCAAAGAAATTTGGGATGAGCAGCTACGGTTGATCCAGTTTTCCTACAACAATAGTTATCACTCTAGCATCCATACTGCTCCTTGCAAATCTTTGTATGAGAGAAAGTGTAGGTCCTTGGTGGGATGGTTTGAAGTAGGTGATATGGCATTATTTATTGGTCCCAATATGATATTGAATGCTATGGAAAAGGTGAGACTCATAATAGAGAGGATAAAGATGGTTCAAAGTCATCATAAGTCCTATTCGGACATTAGGAGAAGGGAGCCTGAGTCTGATATGGATGTTGGGTCTATTTGAATGTTTCTCCCTTGAAGGGTGTTATGCATTTTGGTAAGAAGTGAAAGTTGAGTCCTAGGTATGTTGGACCCACTAAGAAATTGAAGTGTATTGGTAAGGTGGCATATTAGGTAGTAATTTTAATTGGCTATGATCCATCCAATATTTCATGTGTCGATCTTGAGAATGCTTATGGGAGATCCAAATTCTATTATGCCATTGGAAGATATGAGTGTGGAAGAGAACTTGACTTATGAGGAAGTTTTGATGGAAATTCTAGACCGACAAGTAAAGAGGTTAAGGAACAAAGAGGTTGCATCAGTCAAGATATTGTGGAGAAATTAACAGGTAGAGAGTTCTACCTGGGAAGCGGAAGCGAACATGATGAAGAAATATATGTACCTCTTTCTCTCCACTCAAGCTTAAGGTATTAGGTTGCTCTTATCCAAGTCACCTAAATTCCTACGATTCAGTTCTTCCTATATTTTCATATGCATACATGTTCACGAAGATTGATTTTTAAAGTCATGATTTTTATTAATGTTTGAAAATCTAATGTACTATGCATTTTGATGTATCATTACATTCATGTTGCGTTGCTAGTCCTCTTTCCTTGTCTTTTCTATGCTAGATGAATCTCATTTGATGACGTATGTTCCCAAGGGGGAGATATTGTAAGACCCCATAAGTTAAAAACATGAAACGAGGAAATTTCAAGGAAACTTTTCATTGACTTCAAGTCTACGACTCAACCTACGAGTCATAGGTACTCCTACAAGTCATAGGAGTAACCTGTAGGGTTGGTATTAAAGAAGGAAGAGTAGTTAAGTTTGAAGAAAGGTCTATGATTTAAGTTGATGACTCGTTGACCAATTGACGACTTATACTAGTGAGTCATAGAGAAACTTCAAAGACTCGGGATTTGCAAGTTTCTCAAACTCTGCAGGACAAGTTGGGTCTATGACCCATAGACTCTTTGACGAGTTATAAGGTGGACTCATAGAAGGAGTCCTCAATCCTAATAATTATGTAGGTCTCAGAAGAGGTTGACGAGTCAACTTGATGACTCGTAGAACAATCGACGACTCATAAAGATGAATCGTAGGGTCTATCAATGGAATTTCATGAGGGGTATAATGGTCTTTTCCCTACTTTAGTTCAATGAATATATACATTTTTCAGGAAACATTGAGAACCTATAAATACCCCAACCCTTCAAAATCCCCTGCTATTCTAAATCATTCTCTAAAATTTCCTAAGGTAATGAAGGTTTCCTCTCAAGGTGCTCTCCTACAATTCAAGCTAGGGTTTCAAGAACATAAAGTCTCCTTTTCATTTTCATAAGTTAGATTCATCAAGGTATGTGGGTTTCATTCATGGGTTGCCTTTACCTATGAATTTCCAAGGTTTTCCTCCAAAATCTCCTCAATTTAAATTGTTATTTAATTCTAGATTGATGATATTTTATTGGGTTGTTTCAATTACGTTTTATTTGATTACAATGGCTATCATAAGAATGATTCTATATTAATTGCATAAATTATTTTTTTAAAAAAAATCTCATGCATAAAGCAAGTTTCAATGATGATTTCAATGAATTATGATCATGAAGTTCAATTATTTTGAGGAAAGCTTTTATGAAAGGAGTTTGAACTTTATAAATAAATGATGAAGATTATGATGATGTTTCAATGATGTTCAATTTAAGATTTATTATAGTGTGATAATAACAATTCTCACAAAATCATGATGCAATAGTGACAAGGATAATTCTCACCAAAGTTTATCAATTCTTATGAATCACTAAGGTAATGAGATACTCTTACAATTAATTTCATGATGGTGTTATTGATAATGTATTTATTTTTTAATCAATTCCATTGGGATATTGACTAAGAATTGAGAGGAATTTTAGGTGGGGTTCACTCTGGTAACCAAAGGTTTGTTACGCAAGAGAATCCTAGTAACAACTTAAAGTCTCAAACTATGTTGCCCCCGTAGGTTTGTTTTATGGCTGATCTAGTGGATCCACATATAGCTAACTCATGATGTTAAAGATGTTCTCATGGAGTTTACCTTGACAAGTAGCCTCTTTTTTCTCGATGTGGGAGTTACATCGAATTTTATATTATAGCTCGCATGGTCTTAGATGTCAGCTAAACGTCTTATCCCACACAAGTTATATGAATGATGAAAGTTTTACAATGAAGCTTTATGATGAATTGACCATATGCTTTTAACATGATTTCAAAAGTTTTTTAAGTCTTATCTATGTTCCCATTATATTAGTCATGCATCCTATGCCATATTTCTTATGCTTTACTTTTTCTGGCATATCTCACATACTTAGTACCTTCTATGTACTAATACATACTTTTTCCTATACTTTTTTATAATATAAGGACGGATGATCCTTACAATACTCGCATTCGTGGCTAGAGCTTACTATATTCTAGAGTTATTTTGGTGAGTCCTCATTCATCGAGGACATGATTTTTCCTTTATGTTTCTAATTTGATTCCTCCCATGTTAGGGTGATCTAGGATCTTGTCCTAATCCCCCGTCTAGTTATAGAGTCATATTTAGACATAGAAGTTGATGTAGTCCGCTTTGGACATATGTTTTGAGTACATTTCTATTCCTATACTTTCACAATTATGATTTCATATTCCAATTGATTCATTATGTTTATTTTACCTTATGAATGTCATGTATGCTAAGAGGCTTGGTTAGGATCATTCGGGTTTTCGATCGCTGTGTCACTCCTAGGGTCTAGCTTGGGGTATGACAAGACCCAGATACCATTGACATTAAAACTGACAGGGACACATTTATGGACCACTATACATTTTGTATAGATTAACACAGACTATATAGGCATCCATAGAAGTGAAGGAGAATAGAGTGGATGGGAGAGTGATTAGAGAGAGGGGCCTATGAGTCGTAATGGATATTATAGGCCGTACAACTTGGTCATGAACCAGTACCCCTAGGCTTTCTGAAGAACTTCCCATATGGACCTTTTACGGCTGTGGTCCTTCCCACAAGCTGTAAAGCTCTTTTTGCATAATTTCCCTGGAGTCATTACCAAGGGTGGTTTATGGTGTGGTCTATGGTCCGTAAAGCTTCATACGGACCATACAATTGTTCGTAATCCCCACCTTAAACTCCCTCTTTCCCAATTTCCCTTCCACAATTTCCTTCCATAAACTATGGAACCTTTTACAGCTAGTGAAGGCCCTCGTGAAAACCAAAGTAAGAGCCCGTTTGGATTGGCCTTTTTAGCTTTTGGACGTGTTTGCCTAATGCTGACTTTAAGCCATAAAGTTCTTAAAGTTAGTCAAAAATGAAAAGTTAGGATTCCTAACTTTTTTTTTCAAAGTGCTTAAAGTCATTTTCTTTGACCATGGAAATTACTTTTATATCCCTTATATTTTAACTAAATTTTCAAACTACCTTTTTTTATTCTTTTAACCCTAAAATTCACATCATAAGCACTTTTATCCAAACACTCAACTGCTTATTTATAAAAATAAATTTCAGAACTTCAAAGTTCTAAAAGCACTTCATACATAAAAGTTACTTTTTTAAGCCCATCCAAACGGGCTCTAACTGCAACATTTTTTATCAAGTGAGTTTTTCTTCACTTTTTCTTTATGATTTGTCTTTGCAACTTCTGGGGTCTTTTAATAGGCATATAAGTATGAAGTTTTGATGATAGATAAAGATATAAGAGAATTAGTTTCTGCTATATCGAAAAAGGAAATAGAATCCTATGAGGGTTCTAACTATGGAAGTAGCTTTCAATAAGAAATGACTTACCTTCTATGAAACAACAAGGGTTGCAGCGCAACACCCAAAATTATGTCCATTATATATGGAAAATCTCGGGCTCAAAGAAATTGTCGATTGGACACGCAGAAAAAGTATTCGTGCAAAAGAAATACTTAATAGTTAAAAGCAAGCAGAATTAGAAAAAAGAACCAGTTGTCTAGAGTGTTCTTACTTTCATAGTTGAAGTTGTAATACGGTTATTATAGAGTTGTAATAATTCATAGAGTAAGTAGAGTGTGATTGTTGTGTAGTTTATAACGAGAAGAGGGTTTATCTTCTTAGAGAGTTGTTAGAACAATTGTAGTTTAATTGTTGAGTCAAGGTACTAGAATTAATCCCTTAGATTATAGAGTTGTAATTTGAAATCATTCAATGAAGTTAGTGAAGATTGGTAGATAAGATCCTACACACTATAGGCCTTGCTTTTTACTCCCTTGAGTAATGAGGTTTTCCACGATAAATACTTGTGCTATTTACTTTACTAATTTCAATTAGGTGAAGGAACATTGTTCCTAAACTCTAGCAGTTGGTACTAGGTCTTTCAAAACAAGTATTGCAAAAAGCAGATTCCTTTGGGTCTCAGTTATGGAAAAGGATGTTGGAGAATAAAAATGTTGGGGGAAACGAGATCTTGAGGGAATCTATAAGTGGTATATCTAGTGTGTGGTTTGATAATTTTTCACAGTTAGGTCCACTGAATCTACAAGAGTATGAAGGCCTTCAAATAGATGAGAAAATTGAAGACGTAGAATAAACATATGAGGGTCACGGGGATTATGAAAAAGTGCACCAACTATTGAAGTTTTGATTAATGCTCATTTATTTTTTATGTGTTTTGGAGATTTAAAAACTTTAATAGTCCACTTTGGTCAAATATTTCGATAAATAACCTAAAAATGGAATTCTGACGTTCCATTAACTCCAAAAGGATCATCTTATGCTAGTTGCATGGTCGGCCCAAATTTACAGGCTTTCAATGTGAGTTTCTAACATTAGGTATTTTAGTTTTCAAGCTTAGGCCTAAGTTTGACTCTGGTCAACATTCTTCATACCCATGCTTGAATAAGAATTTCTTCAGTACGGTTAGCTCTAGAATATCGAGTTTGGTCTAGAACGACCCTCTATGAGCTACTCAAGGCTTCTGGGCTAATTTTGAGCCCTTTTAAAGATTTTAGATTAAAATGGTGCTTGGGTGTGAGATCCACTTTTCATCAAGATAAACTCAAAAGAAAGTTTCCACTATGCCATTGAGTCCATAATATTGAATTTTGTAGGGTAACATATCTCGTTTATGCATACGGGGTTCCTAACAAATCCCAAGCACCCCTTTGGAGGTTTTTGAGACTTGACCACAGATTATGGTGCTTGATATAGGTGCCACCTCTTTTGCGGCCCTAGATTCACTTTAGCGACCCTTGATTAAGAGACCGGGGTATCGCTTCAGCAATTCTGGCTAACTCAGGCCTAGCCTCTTAAACAGCCCTATCCTTCACTTTAGCAGCCTTTGATTAAGCAGCCAGGGTCTCGCTTTAGCCTGCCTGACCATCTAAGGCCATTTATCTTAAGTGAAGCTCTCACTACTTAAGTAACCTCCGCTTTGGTGACAAGGGTCTTGCATTATCGAGGCCCGCCTCTTTGGCCCTTATCACTTTAGCAACATTAGTTGTTACTTTTGCGACGCTTGGGGGTCTGGATTGATTTCTTGGTGGTTTTGTTGTTTTTTTGTTGGTATTTTCTAGAGACTTTTGTGGGGACTCTCAATATAGTAGCATTGTTTCAGAGGTAATTCTCTCTTTCCCCTAGACCTCTACTTAGCCTTTACTAGCATTCTTTGAGGGTTTGGTTGCATGAACTATTTTAGACTTTACTGAGTCTATAATTGTGTTCCATTTTGGGACACAGGTTTTGGGAGATAGTTAGGGCCAATTTGATGGAGTTAATTTCAAAATTTTCGGCACGAGTCCCACTTTTCCATTTTAGATTCCAAAACTTGATTCATCTCCATTTAAGTGATTTTAGTGTCTAAAGGAGCATATTAACATTGTGATCCTATTTTTCATAGTGGCAACATTTCGAGATATGGAAGGGAAATCTCTAGAGACGTCATTTGGAGCGTGCATAGCTGGCCTAAAGGTAGCTATGGATTCCCAACCTTTAGATTGAGCATGAATATGTAATTGTATGTTTATTTGTGTAAATCTAGGTGGGTACCTAGTTGGTCATGCTTAGCTTTACAGAATCCATGTTTTAGGCCTATTTCGTGAAATTCGGGATCATTGGCATGTTGTCTTCTTTATTGTTGATCATCCTTACCTTGCGATGTATTTGATGTATGTGTTGGTTGATACTGAGCATGCTTGGCCTTAGTCTATGATTAAACTACTATTTTCCATGGATATGCATAGTTTGGAGCTGATAGACCTTAGAGTCTCTCCGACGGCTTTGGATGGCATAGCTCACTATAAACTAATATAGCAGACTTTAGTATGAAAGTCTGAGCCTTCGCTAGGTAGTAACCCATTGCTTTAGACCTTTTGTCCATAATTTCCTCCTTTCATCGGCTCTGGTATACTAGGATCCTATTTGGAGGATACTCGTTGATTTAAATTGAATTTGATTTAGGCTTGGAGTGATCTATTAATGGAACTTGATATGGGGTTCTCCCCTTTATGCTCGTCTTGGAGATGATTCAAGCCTGGAATAATTTAACTTCGAAGACAAGGGTGAGCACATAATGTCTTGGATTTAACTGTCTCTATCTGTATATAGATGACTAGTCCTTTGCTTTTTGAGAAACATCTTTATTGTTGTAGTCCACTTTTAGGACTTGTATTCATTCCTATAGTAGTCTGTACTTTTGACTTCCAGGTTTTGGGAAGGTTACTTTGACTTGTATATATATATATTGGCTTGCTTCCACTCATTCTCTTGTTATTTTTTTATAGTTGTTTATTCTTTTATAGTTTCTACCCTTAAACTCATTACTTGTAGTTTTGGGTTTCGGTTTGACTAACCTACTAGTGGGTCATAGTAGGTGCCATCATAACTCGAGAAATCGTGTCATGACAAGTTGGTTTCTGAGCCTCTAGTTCATTGGTCTCAACAGTACAGAGCAAACGTCTAGTAATTAAAGTCCTATGGATAGGTGTGGATATATCTGTGACTTATCTTTGGGATTCTACAGGATGTATTTAGGAATATTTCCTCATTCGTATCACTTTGGTGTAGTGCATGTCTTATTGGTTTCTCAAACTCTCACTTATTTCATTCTTTCACAAGGATGGATCGCACGCACAGTGCAGCAGCCAGGAGTGATGCACTCGGGGATGCTTACTCGGAGGTCATGCAAGGGTTGCAGCACCAACCCGAGTTTGAGAAAGGAATCCAAGTTAGAGGCGGAGCTTCATACAACTTATATGCCTCCATAGTCGATGGGACTATGACAACCCCAGCAACCACTTGCAGCTTCGGACATTTAGGTGATATTCGTTCAAATATTAGTAGTACTAAGGGATATGCAATAGGCCCCATCTCTAGTTATGCCATTTACATAGGGTCGGCCTACAGAAACAACAACTCAAGTTCAGTCGCCACCAGCACCCATTGCCTCTCAACCATTAGAGGAGAAGAAGATGCTCAAGATCTTCTTAAGATTATATCATCCACTATTTTTGGGTTTATTGGAGAGGATGCCCGCGAGTGTTTGACTACATATTGTGAGAAGCTAGAGTCTTTGGCTCATGTAAAGTCGAGAGGAGCTAACTTCACTTCTCATCAATTTTACGAGCCAGCCAACAGTAGTGGCACTCATACTTAGAGACTCGACAATATGGCTCCTCTCTATTTTCTTGGGATGAGTACTCAAAGGCCTTTCTATACAGGTTTATTCCATAGAGCATCAAATATAGACTCTGTGCATAGTTCTCTAGGTTGGGGAAAGGCTCCATGACTATGTCCAATTATACGGCTAGGTTCCACAAGCTCTTCCGCCATGCTACTATGATATTGTCTACCAAGTAAGAGAGGATTAAATGTTTTTCTTGGGTATTAAGAGTCCAGTTGAGGATGGAGACCGAGCCTATGATTGTTGGAGACTAGTCTTTCCTGGAGGTGGTCAACTAGACCTGTACTATGGAGAATATCCATTGTGATGCCCAAGAAGGCAACGATAAGAGGGCCCGATACTAAGGCAGCTATAGTAAATCCCAGTCTAGAGGTAGGGACTCTTATGATAGGCTCACCAGCGATTTCAGTAGGGTTAGTCTAGTCAGCCTGTTCAGGTGGATTTTCCTAAATCAAAAGGTGATCTATGAACACAGAGCTATTCTAGTTTCTACTCTAGTCAAGTTCGAGCTAGTTCACAACCAGATACTTCAGGCTATGGTGTTCATCCTCATATTACGAGCAGACCTCTATAGATTAATAATTATTGTAGGGTGCTTCATCACTTATATAGAGAATACCCCTAGCATAGAGAGGTTGGCCAGCTCTGTAATAGCACGACCAACCCTAGTAGCAATAATATCTCCAACTATAGGTGGAGGTCAGGGCCAGGACTATTGTGTTGTTCATTAGGGTGCACGGGGAGGTCCCCAAGGAGAAAGGTTAGCTATAAGGTTTTATGCTTAGGGCAAAGGCAGACAGTGCCACTTTGATGTAGCTTCAGCGTGGTCAAAGGTGCATCAGACAATTTTATCACATACAAGATTCCTTTATGCCATCAGTCCACCTCGTCTTTATTTGATCTGGGTTCTACATCTTCATATGTATCTCTATATTTTGTTTCTCGGTTGAGTATGTGTTTTGAACCCTTATCAGTGCTAGTATGTGTTTTGACCTCTCTAGCTGATACTTTAATACTTGATTGGGTGTATAGATCTTGCTTATTGACCATCCTAGAGTGTGACACTTGGGAAGATCATTTTGAATTTGATCCATTAGATTTTGATGTTATTCTTTCCATGGTACTAGTTATCCCCTCAACGTGCGGTCTTAGATTGTTATGTTAAGACTGTTACCATAGCCATGCCTGGAATCCCTCCAGTTGTATGGCAGAGCTCTATTAGTTTCACACCAACTAGGGTTATTTCTTATATGCGGGCTCAGCAATTGCTTAGCCTAATTAGATTTTGTGAGAGATGTTACTAAGGAGGGCCCTACAGTTGATTCAGTTCCTATAGTGAGAGAGTTTGCATATGTGTTCCCCGTAGACCTTTCTAGTATCATGACCCAAGCTAGACTCTAGGCATGACACGGCATTATAATCCCGAGAGACTCCAACCAAGAATCTTAGCATACATCGTATACATAAGGTAAGTAAAGACATCAATCAAATCATAGTGCAGAAGATAAGTCTCAAAAGTGAAATCTCAAGACAAGGGGAGTACATTCTCATGACCTTCTAAACTTATCTCTACTTCTACTAGGTGGGGCTTAGTTCAAGTTCCTAGCTCACTAAAACATAACAAATAAAAGCCATGGAAATATAGACAAAAGCATAAATATTGCATCCTCAAAACATGAGGACTCACCAACTATAGAATAGTAACTCAATAGCTAGACACACTCCAGAGGTTGAGCATGATGATCATCGAGCCCTACATTATGATACAATGTAGGCAAAAACTATGTGTTAGTACATGGAATATACTAAGTATGTGAGAAATATGCATAATGTAGACATAATAGCATGATGAGCATAAAACATGTGATGCAAGACTAGTAATCATTTAAAAGCATGAGAATTGAAATCTTAAGCCGAAACATGTGGTCAATGCATCATTTGAAATCAGCATAAGGTCTCATAAGAAGAAAAACGTAGTTTATTTATGAATAAAACCTTTAACTGACATTTAAGAACATGAGAACTATTACATGGAATCCAGTGTTACTCCCACACCAAAAAAGGAGAGGCTAATTGCCAATGTAGACTCCTTAGTAGACTCCTTGAGAACATCATTTAACATCATGAACTATATATGGAATCACTAGATAGGACAAAAAAGGCAAACCTATGGGAGCACATAGTTTTAGACTGCTACTTGAGCTTTCTGACTGTACCCCACCTCAAATTTCTCTCAGTGCTTAGTCAATATTCCAATAGAATTTATAAATTATAGTTATTAATAACATTAGGAAATGCAAAACTAAGTACCAATCCACTTCATAAAATAGTCATATGAGTAACTCATTAAAGTCATGATTCATACAAGTATGACAAAACCTTTCATCTTTATGAATTCATGACTCGGTGAGAAAACCTTTCACCATTGCATGAATATCTGACAAATCCTTTCATAACCATTTATACATACTTGAAAATATTCTTGAACAAATAATTCATCACATTCATGAGAAAATCATTTTTCATTCATAAATCTGTCATCAAATCCATGATCAAATTCCATAATTTCATACATAAAAATAGCATCATGCATGGGTCCATGAAAACTCAATTGAAAACATGCAATTTAACTTGAAACATTTGTAATTAAATCATTGACATTAAATAAATCATAATTAAATCGACCCAATGCAATTTGACCAAACCCTAGAATCATTGAATTGAAAATGAATGAAAAAGAAGAAAGTCTTTGGGACTTCATGAATGGAAAGGATTCATAGATAAATCCACAACATACATTGGAGAATTCTACCCTTGAAATTTGAATGAGGAGGCTTGAAGCTTGAATGACCCTAATTCACCTTGAGAAGAATCCTTTGGAGAAGAAGACTTGAGTTATAGAGAAATAATGTTTAGTTTTAAGTACAAGGGAGTGAATGAGGGGAATTCAAAGGGTTAGGTTTATAGTCTTTAGACTTAGGTCCAAAAGGACATAGCTTAGGGATTAAATTACTAGGAATCGACTAAAATACCCTAGTAAATTAACTATCAGAGGCTAGTTAGTAAGATTGGTCGTGCCCACCAACCCATTCAGCGAGTCGCCAGTCACTCCTTCCCCTAGCCTAACCTCCCCATGCTTTGAGGGAAATATCACTGAAAGATTTGGAGAGCTTGACTTAGCTCGCTGAACCTACCGGCAAGTCATCTTTTTCTCAATCCTCCTTGCAAATTTGTCTCATGTCTGAGCAAAAATCATAGAACTACTTGGTGAGATTCCTCAGCTCGCCGACCTATTTGGTGAGTTGCCGAACTTGATTTTTCCCTGCCAATTCCCTCATTTTTCCTGCCAAATTCTTTGATGGTTTTGGGGGTCCCTTAGCTTGCCCAACCTTTTTAGTAAGTTGCCCAAGTTTCCTTTATCTCACCAACTTCCTTGTTCCTTGATACAAACTCTTCAAGGAACTTAGGAAAGTTCCTGAGCACTTCAGCAAGTCTTCAAATGCACTTGGCGATTCCTTGAGTGACTTAGCAAGCTCTCACTTCAATTTTTTTCTAAGTTTCCTCTTTCAACCTCAACATTCCAACTTTCCAACATTTGAGGCCTCACAATATATCCCCCTTGGGATCAGTCATCCTCGAATAACAATATAACTTGCACAGAAAGAAACTATCAGCCCAACATGAATGCATTGACACATTAAAATGTATAAACCATAGAATATTCAATCTGAAGCTAGAACATGACAAAAATCAATTTTATTAACATGCATGCATATGAAGGACATGGAAAAGCTGAAACTTAGGATTTCATGAGAATGAATCTTAAATGAACTTAATACCTAAACTTGGAATGGAAGGAAAGAGATAATGATATCGTGACATCATATTGGCTTTGGCCTCCCATGTAGCACCTTCAACCTCTTAGTTCCTCAACAATTCTTTAACTAATGCAACTTTTTTGTTCCTTAATTTTTGAACTTGCCGGTCTAGAATATCAACCAGAACTTCTTCATAAGATAGACTATCCTACACCAACACTTTCTAAAGGCACAATCGAGCTAGGATCACCAATACACTTTTTCAATAAAGACACATGAAACAGTGAATGCACCGATTCCAATTCTGAAGGTAAGTCCAATTCATATGCCACCTTGCCAAACCATCTCGACATTGATATAGACCTATATATCAGAGACTAAGCTTCCCCTTCTTGCCAAAATACATCGTACCCTTAATGGGTGATATTTTCAAGTAAACCCAATCATTGACCTCAAACTCAAGTTCACTTCTTCTTACATCCGAAGAGGACTTTTGTCGGCTTCAAGAGGTCTTCAATCTTTCTTTAATGTGTCTAACCTTATCCATATCCTCATGCACCAACTCAAGTCCTATTAAGGCAACTTCACCAACCTTAAACCAATCAATATGAGACCTACATCTCCTACCATATAAGTCCTCAAATTGAGCCATTTGAATACTCTAATGGTGGCTATTATTGTAAGCAAACTCAATCAATGGTAAGTGATCATCCCAATTACCTTTAAAGTCGATGACATCATCTCTCAACATGCCTTCCAAAGTTTGAATAGTATGCTCAGCTTGACCATCAGTTTATGGGTGAAAAGTCATTCTAAGCTTAACTTGAATACCCAAACCCTTTTGGAATAACCTCCTAAATTGGGATGTGAATTGAGTACCTGGTACAAAATCATAGATGATGGAAGTACCATGAAGCTTAAACAACTCACAAAAGTAAAGCCTAGTATAATCCTTTGCTGAATAAAAAGTCTTAATAGGAAGAAAATGCACCGACTTAGTCATTCGGTCAAGAACAACCCAAATCAAATCATTTTTCTTATGGGTATGAGGTAACTAGGTAATGAAGTCCATATTCAATTCTTCCAAATTCCAAGTAGGAATTTTGATGTCTTGAGCTAAACCTCCATTATTTTGGTGTTCAACCTTCACTTGTTGACAATTTGGACATTTGGCCACAAACTCTGCAATATCCTTCTTTATGTCATTCCACCAATATACTTTCCTAAAATCTCAAGCCAACAACATTGGGAACACATAATCAAACTTGATATCGAAGCATATTATCTCCCCCTTGGGAGAAAGCCTCAATGGATTTTTTGGCAACTAATTTCTTCAACTCAACCAAAGTAGGATCATTTTTTTGTTTTACGTTAACATCTGCCATAAGAGATGATTCGAAGCCATTTTGTACAACAACACCACCATCCTTTGAATCAACCAGAAAAACAGCCAAATGAGCTAGTCTATGAACATCATGAACCAACTCCTTTTGCTTATCCCCAACATAGGCAACACTATTCAGGGACAATCTACTAAGAGCATCAATAACCATATTCCCCTTAACCGGATGTTACAATACACTCATATCATAATTCTTTAATAATTCAAGCCATTTTCTTTATCGAAGATTTAAATCCTTTTGGTTGAATACATATTGTGAACTCTTGTGGTCGGTGAATACATATAGGAGGATACCATAAAGATAGTGTCTCTAAATCTTTAAAGCAAATACCACCGCTGCTAACTCCAAGTCATAGGTCGAATAGTTCTTTTTATGCACCTTAAGATGCCAAGAAGAATAGGTTATCACCTTATCATTTTGCATTAAAACAGAAGCAAGAACAACCCTTGAAGCATCACAATACACAACAAAACCATCAGACCCTTCTTTTAAAGTCAACACCAGAAGGGAAGTAAGTCTATTCCTCAATTCTTAGAAGCTTTTCTCACATGTCTCGGACCATTAGAATTTCACTTTCTTTTTAGTCAAAGTAGTCAAGGGAGATCCAACGGAAGAGAATCATTCCACAAACAGTCTATAATATTCGGCTAAACCCAACTTCAAATATCAAACGGAGACAAAGGTTTAGGCTAATTCTTTACTAGTTTGGTTTTCTTAAGATCAACCATAATGCTTTCAATGGAAATACTATGGCTAAGAAAAGCAATCGACCTCAACAAAAACTCATACTTGCTAAACTTAACAAATAATTAATGATCCTTGTGAATATTTCAAATAATTCTCAAATGATCGACATGCTAATTCTTACTCTAGGAATAAGATCAAACTATCATCAATGAACACAATAATGAACATGTCTAGATATTTCTTAAACACCCCGTTCATCAAATTCATAAAAGATGCATGAGCATTTGTTAGCACAAAAGACATAACTTAGAATTCAAAGTGACCATAGCAAGTTCTAAAAGCTGCCTTTGGAATATCACATTATCTCACTCAGAGTTGATGATAACTCGATCGAAGATAAATCTTTAAGAAGTAGCTTGCACTCTGAAGTTGATTGAACAAGTCATCAATCCTTAGGATGGGATACTTGTTTTTTATTGTGACTTAGTTTAGTTTCCGATAGTCAATACCAATACGGAGAGAACCATCCATATTTTTAACAAAGAGAATCAGAGCACCCTATGGAGAGATACTCATATTATAAAATCCATATCCAACAAGTCTTTCAACCGATCCTATAACTCCTTAAGTGCTTCCTGATCCATTCAGTAAGGAGGAATAGAGATAGGTTGGTTATTAGGAAGAAGATTAATACCAAAGTCTATCTCTTTTTTGGGAGGGATACTTTGGAGATCATCGGGAAATACTTTTGGAAACTCATTAACAACTGAATCTGACTAAGTATAGGTGCTACAGAATCTATATGACTAACCCATACAAGATGATATATACAAACTTTGGAAGTCATCTTTTGAGCTTTAAGGCACAAGATGAATCAACCTTTGAACACATAATTACTATATTTCCACTGAAAGACTAGCTCATTAGGAAACTGAACCGTAACCATAAGGGTTCTATAATACATCGAATCATAACATGCATGAACCCAATCCATACCAAGGATAATATTAAAATTAGTCATATAAAACTTTACAAGATCAACTGAGGTAATTTTATGAAAAATTGTCACTGGACAATCTCTATAGACTCTTTTAGCCATAACCAAATAACCAACACGAGTATAGACCGGAAAAGTCTCTAATAATATCTTGGGAATAACAGCAAATTTCTTAGCAAGATAAGAAGTAAAAATGAAAGAGTAGCATCCAGATCAAATAATGCAAAAAATCAAACTCAAAGACTTTTAACATACCGGTCACAATATCGAGAGACTCCTCCAAATCCTACATAGTCTGAAGAGCGTAGAATAGGTTTTGGTGTTGTCCGCCGCTGGAACCTATAGTAGCACCTTACTGAGCCGGTCTCCCTGTAGCCTAAGACTAGGCCTGGTTTGACCACCACCTCTACAATCTCTCACATAGTGATGTGTCTTACCACACCTATAGCATGCACCAAATCTTGCCAAGTATTATCCTCTATGGTTCCTTCCACACTTCTTGAATGAGGGAATGGCTTGGCTATTTGGAGAACCTCCTTGAATCTTAGGGTTAGGCAACCTATCCTTATGAACTTAGGAGCTGGAGTGGTAGAAACATTTTGGCTTGAGTACTTTGCATAAAATTGATAACAACCTTTATTTCTAGACTTTTTATGAGAAAACTCTCCATCATCGGTCTGAGACCTCTTAGACTCCCTTCTAGACCCCTCCTTCAAATTTTCCTCCTCGATTTGCTTGGCATGAGTCATAAGACTTGACATATCCATTTTTTTGATTAGCATGATAGTTATACAGTCTTTGACCACCAATCCTGACACCCTGACACAAAATTGCTCATGCGAGATTGAGGATAGCCAACCATAAATAGAGTATACTTTGATAATTAGATGAACTTAAGGATGTAATCACTCACACTCATATTCCCTTACTTTAAGTTAATGAAATATTGAATTTTAGGCAACCATAGCTCAAGGGGAAAGAAACGGGCAAAAAATACCACTTTAAACTCTTCTCAAGCAATAGGATCCGCTTCTCCAACTCGCTTACCTTTTCATTGAACAAACCAAATTCTAACAACTCCTTTCAATTGGTAAGTGACCAAATCCTCCATCTCCACCGGCCTTACCCCCATAATCTCCACAATCTTGTGAATGTACATTACAAATTCTTATGGATCCTCATCCACTTTTGACCCATGAAACTCTGGTGAATTCATCCTTATAAAATCATAAATCCTTATTTCCATTGTACCGACATTTGGGTTCATAGGAGCAACTAACCCTCTGTTGGCTTGGACCACCACATCTTGAGCAAGCAATTAGCAAGTGGCTTGAAATTCCAAATGTGAAACTTGTTCATTCAAAGAGTCATTTGGAGCTTGTTGCTCCTCCTCAATATTCCTTCTTACTGGATGTTATACCCCGTACTTTTGTAACTTGGGAGGTGTTCTTAAGCTTCTTCAAAATTGTCATATGACCCCTACTGGCTATAATGTGACTAAAGAATCCTAAGGAAGGGAGGATGAGGCCATCCTAAATGATTGGAAATAGATTTGGAAGGATGTGGAAGGAGTTGGAGGCTAAGTAAAAAGTCATGGAACCTGACTTACTCTTGTAAGATACCAACTTGGATGTTTTACAAAATTAAGCTATTTGATTATATGTAGAGCTTAGGTATAAAAGGTTATATAGATTCATAAAGTGAAACGAGACTACGAACCTATGAAAAGAAGAAAAAACTAGGTTTTGAACCTACAAAAAGAAGCAAGTAGGTGAAAAGTAGGTGATTCACCTACATGGGGTAAGTAGGTGATCCACCTACTTGGGGTAGGACCCACGCTTCCATGTGGCAGCCAAGGATTTGGTGCATGGAGTAAGGTGGCGCCCTAGGGGCTGGACACATGTCACCTCTAGGGGCTGCCATGGGTCACTCTTAAAGAAAGGGTATAGATTCTTATTTTCAGCTTTGTACTTGGATATATTTTCAGCGTGTTACTTAGAACTATTGAGAGCAACTTGAAGAGAACAAGAACAAGAGAGAAATGTCCATGGCAGCAAGGTGAGGCCTTCAATTTCACTCCGTCGATTACTTATCTAACCTACAACTTTTGGGCAAGTTTTGAAAGCTAGCTATCACGACCCAACCCGTAGACCGCGACTGGGGTCCAACCTGTACCCCCCTTATGCGTATCTATCAGCTTCACCTAAGTTGAACCGTTTGTGATGTGACATTATACCAAAAAACCTCAATAGTTGAAAACTTTTTCATGTACATGTATCCTCTTTCATTTGTAGCATATCATGAAAGGGTATGCGAGCCAACGAGGCTGCCATAACATAAAAACATTTATAACTTGCCATATAGGCACAGTCGAAACAAACTTATAAAAAACCCACAAATACATATGTCTACAGACCTCTAAGAATAATAACAACAACATATGGCGGGAAAGGGCCCCTATCGTACCCCTGGACAATTAAATACATACATTTTACATAACTAGTATCAAAAGTTAGGCTACGGAACATTAGAGCGCTCCTAATATCGCTAAGTGGAAACCCTAAGATGGCGGATCTCCAAACTGAACATCTGTACCTACAGGCATGAAACGCATCCCCCCAAAGAATAGGGGGTCAATACGATATATGTACTGAGTATATAAAGCATAACAATACATAACTGAGGTGATAACTGAAGTAGGGATGCAAGAAACAAATATAACAGTTAACGAATTTCTCTACCTGCATCTTATGACATGAGGGCATGTATACCTTCCTTACATACCATACCTAGCCTGCTATGGGACTTGGTGCTACAAGTGTGTAACTATATTTCCACATGCATGCCTATAGACTGCATCTAGCCCTTCAGTGAGGGACTTAGTAAAGATGTCATTTTATTGTGTATCATGCCCGGCCCTTCATGGGACGCGGTGAATAATCATTCCATCATATATCATGCCCGACCCTTCATGGGATGCGGTGAATAATCATTTCATCATATATCATGCCCGGCCCTTCATGGGACGCGGTGAATCAGTATTTTATCATTTATCATGCCCGGCCCTTCATGGGACGCAGTGAATTTATCATGCTCAGCCCTTCATGGGATGTGGTGATTCAACATTTTATCGTTTATCATGCCTGGCCCTTCATGGGACACGGTGAATTTATCCTGCCCCGGCCCTTCATGGGACGTAGTAAGTTTATCCTGCCTGGCCCTTCATGGGACGCGGTGAGTTTATCCTTCCCGGCCCTTCATGGGATGTGGTGAGTTTATCCTGCTCATCCCTTCATGGGACGCGGTGAGTTTGTCCTGCCCGGCCCTTCACGGGATGCGGTGAGTGATATATTAACAACCTGCATGAGTAGAGTAACGAGAAACCATATGCAATTATTTTATCATCTGATACTCGGTATAACAATCGTCATGGACTATCATTTGAGGATCAAAATGATTATCATCTCACGTATCCTCTAAATGTCATTAGGGGCCATATCGACGAAGTCTCAAGTGTCCTGGACTTTTATTGAGGTAATACCGAATGGCTTATGCAATCAGTGATACTTGTCATTATAGAGTTCTTAGGCACGGGAACTCATACATTTAATTAGTATTCATCATATAGGGACTCGAGGGTAGTAGTTCAACTACTTCAAGAACTTTGATATTAAGAAATGAATAAAAGTTATAGTTCATGCTTCTCATGCATCCAGTTACTATTTCATGTACAGAAGGCTTGGGGGTAATAGGTCAGGTACCTTAAGCGCCTTAGCATTTAGAAGTGAACATGAGTCAAGAGGCTCTACATATATTACCTTTTATCCTATAGAAGCCTTAAAAAGACAATAGCTCAACTATTACAGGAGTTCTACCATCACGAAGTGGATAAGAATTATGAACTGTACTCGGAGCTTTACGAATGGAATTATTCCCATGTTTCATATACCAACCATTCATAACGTATTTCTAAGACATGCCCAGAATAAAGAAGAATAGCTTTACATACTTATGCCAAAGACATGCCAAGAGAAGGAATAAACTTTACATAACTCTTACGGTTCTTTATCTCCTTTGTCTCGTCGTCCTCTAAACCTAGGTAATATAAAAGCAACATGAATATTAATAACCCTTGGCTTTCCAGAATCTTAGGTTACATATAAGTATTCATAGAACTCAACTCTTCGCTTGCCTCCTCGATTAGTTTCTTAACTAGTTAAGGCGTTAACGAAAATCGGAAAGCACCTCCCCTATAATGTGCCCTATCCGAATTTCCAATCACATCCCTAATACCTACAGACAACCAAAAACATAACCATTAGCTCATATATATAGAATACTTTTCAACATTATACATTACAACCTCCAGACGACTCGCTCGAATTTATGATATCCAAAATAGGGTTTCTAGTTTCTATTTTGTGAAACCTTTAACCGTATGAATCGTGAAATTTTGTGGCTGAAACCAGAAGCTCCCACACCTATTTTAGAACACATTTAGACCCTGAAACACACACCGCACAACTAGCAGCAGACTCCAAACACACCACGCCTCACTTCTACTACAATTTAACTACGACGACTTCAATTTAGATTGTTTCTTTCACTGAGCATCCCCACAATTTTTTTCATACTTCCAACAGTATAAAAGGTACATATTACACTCCATAACAACCCCATAAAGTCCAAAATTAAAGGATAAATCTTACCTTACCCGAAATTGGCCAAAACTAGACAAAATCTCGCCTCGGAAACCTCTTTAGCGCGCTGAAACTATGTGGACTGGTTGCTGTCCATTTTGGATCCACCAAGCCGTGAGTTTATACTTATAATACCTCCATATCATTGTGGTATACTCTGGATAATTACTTTACGGAAATAAATCGGAACGTACCTATTTTTTTCTTCCTAGCCGTCGCGATTTTCTCTCTTGTTCTAGGGTTTGTTTTCTGATTTTTGCTGCAGTTTTAAGACCCAAAACTGAAGTATAGTCATAATATACATACACATATGTGGTCCCAAGGGGTGACACGTGTCATCCCCTAAGGGGGACACGTGTCCAGCCCCTATTGGGCCACCTTGTCCATGCAAGCAAGGTGGGGCTGCCATGTGGTAGTGGGGCCCACCTCCCCCAAGCAGGTGGGTCACCTACTTGACCCCAAGCAGGTGGGTCACCTGCTTGCTTGAGGTGCTGCCACGTGTCACCCCCTTATTGGCTGCCATGTGTCGTCTTTTCCCCTTCCTCGTGGATTCGTAGTCTCGTCCTATTTTAAGAGTCTATGTAATCTATGCTACGCAAGCTTGGTATGTACTAAAATAGCTTACGTATATAAGGCCTCTAAATTAGTAGCTTACGTAGGTAAATCAAGTCCTACGACTCACTACTCGGCCTCCAATTCCTTCCGAATTATTGTAACTCTATTTCCAACCTTCTCTACTACGAGGTATCACATTCTCCCTTCCTTAGAATCATTTGATAGTGTCGTAGCTTATCCGGCTCTCATGATAATGTCTCAGCAACTTAAGAGACATTCCAAGTTTAAAAGTGTGGAGTGTAACATCCTTCCCCCCTTTAGAACATTCATCCCCGAATGTTACATAAAACTTCCCTTAAAAGTTCATATAGACTGTACGGAGATTCCTTTCTATTGCGATAACATACATTTTTATCCATGTAATTAATATACGAGTTCCAGGAGTGGGGGTTATCTATAGACATCAGGAATAGGTACGGATACTTGTGTTTCATATCCTCTTCTGCTTCCCAGGTTATTTCTTCACCATGATTATTCCGCCATAGTACCTTGACAGAAGCTACTTCCTTAGTTCGCACCCCTTTTTAATCTTCCGATCCCAGATGGTAATAGGTTTCCCCTATTAGGATAACTTTCCTTTCATGTAGAGATCACCCACCAAGAATATTCTTTGAGGGTCGCTTATATATTCGCGGGGCATTGATCTGTGAAAACTGAATGTATTACTTCAAATCGGACAGTAGGTCCAACTCATAGGCAGCCTTATCTACGCTACAAATGACCTGAGAAGGACCAATGTATCCCCTTCTTGCCGACTCTAGGCTGCTAGTCAATCGATTGTCCCTGAACAAGCTTTACTTCATCAATATATTGCTGGATCCCCTCTGGGCCTATCTGTTAATCGAAGGGCAAAATGTTGTACTAAGTTTCACCTGCGTTCCCAATCCCTACCAGAATGATCTGCCACGATTAGCTGTGTTGAACTTCCCCATTCGAGATAATAGATGTGGGAACCCCGTGAAATCGTATTGTTTCCTTGCTATGTCATCTCACATAACCCTTAGCTGAATATACTTTCCTAATTGGAAGAAAATGGGTTAATTTGTCAGCTTATCTACCATAACCCATATGAACTTATACTTTCATAGAGTGCAAAGTCAGTCTGCACTATAACCTACATTAATTGCTGCGATTGGGGTCCGACCTGGACCCCCTATATACGTAACTTTCAAATATAACCAAATTGAACTATGGGTAATATGATAAAAACCCCCAAAACCCCAATGGATTAAAACTTTTTAATGTTCATATAGCCTCCTTTATTCATATCGTATCATGGAAGAGAATGCAATCCGACAAGGCTGTCATAACGTAAAAACATTTACAACGTGTCGTATAGGCACAACCGAAATAAACTCATGAACAACCCACACATACATGTCTACAGACCTCTAAGAATAGTACGGTAACATATGGCGGAACAGGGCCCCCGTCGTACCCCTGAATAAACAAATACATATATACACCGGAGGACCAATACAAAAAAACTAGGCTCCGGAATAGTGGAGCATCTCCAATCATAGGTGAGCGGAAATCCTGAGCTGGCAAATCTCTGAAATGAACGTCTGTACCTGCGGACATGAAATGCAGCCCCCCGAAGAAAGGGGGGTCAGTACGATACATGTACTGATTATATAAGCATAATGTAACTGGGATAAACAACAATAAGCCCCTTTTTTGTTATTATCACCAGAATAAATTCCTCTTGTGTACCAAGTATAACCCTGATAGCTCTACATGATTTTGTTTTGGTTAAAATAGCATCTTAATCCTACAATTCCACAGTCACCATTGGGTTGATGGTACAAGAAAGGATAGTAAAAGGAGCTCAACCCTCCATTACTGTGAGCAGGATATAGTAGCAAGAAAATTATGGACTTCTGACACTTGAAAAGACCCCTTAATTAACATACGGTCTTGTATCTACTATGCACGCTTAAACTTAAACATTGCGGCCTATGAATAATATCTTACCATGTATAAATTTTATTGTAGATTTAACGTTTCAATTCAGACAATTCTATATTCATATCTATGAAAATGTTTTTCTTTGACTTTATTCTCCAGAAATATATCTTTACAATTTCCTCATATCCAAGCACTTCTCATGAAGAGTATCAAAACTTTGTTAATAATTACTGGGACACGTCAACAGATGGCAGGTAGTAAGAAAAAGAAATTGGCCTTTACCACAACCACAAGTCCAATAGACAATATATCATATCTCATACCAACATATGAAGCTTTGTTCTCATAAGCAATGGTCCAGCTGTTTATCGAAGGCATGTAACACCAAACTAGCTTTGATATAAATCAATATTAACAAGATGAATTGTCTTGATTACATAATATGAAACTTGTGTTCTTAACTTTATTATTTTGCACAAGTAATTGCAAAACAGCAAGTTGATGATAAATGCACATGTGATTATATTATAGATACATCTATAAAACATATCACGTGACAGGTGAACTGACCCATATTCACATTTATACTTTTCAAGAATTTAGTCACAAATTTAATTGGTCTAACCAACTTATCATGAGAAGAAACAACATAAGAATTTTTGAAGAAACCTTTCAGTTCTTCAATATATGTTGAATACTTAATATATGCACATCTTTGTGATGGTCAATCTGTTCAAGGAAAAAAAAATTGTACTCATAAACTTCAAGTTTACTTTGACATGTGCGCTTTTCTTCACTAAAAATTTTAGAGTTCTACTTATTTGGGAGTAGATTACTAGATTCAGTATTACACAGTCTTATTAATTTGGGATAAAGTTTCAGAGTACTCACTATTCCAGATCTTACAACTTCGGGAGTAAGTAGCCAAGTATTTATTATTATAGGAGTAAATTTCAGAGTTCTACATTTTTGAGAGTAGATTTCAGAATAATTCATCTCAATTATTCTACCTCTTCTAGAGGTGGATCGCGATACTTTTACAATCAAGTTCATGTATGCATTGATAAGTTTTATTGGATACAACTATATTGAATTCAAATAATGAATCTGTATATATAGCATTTATCAAAAAAATTCATTCTTCGTTAATGAAAAACAATCGTTTGAGCATATCAAATTATGATAGCTTGTTACCTCTTTTAAAGTATGCATGCCGATAAAATAATCAAAATACTAATTTTACATAACTGAAAGCACATGACCTCCTTAATATCAAATAAAGCTTGCATTGTTTTAAGAGAAGCCTTCCGCTGAAGTATTGTTAAGTGCTTCACAAAACAGTGAAAGAAGAGATATACAACACCTTAACAATGATGTGACTATTATAAAATACTAGTTAGTAGATGCTTTATTTAAAAATGGGCCCCACTTAATGCTTAATGGCCAATTCTCTCTTTTCTTTCGGTCTTTCTTTCTGGTCTTTTGCCTACTCTTGTTATAATTTAATTACTTTTATAATACGTTATCAGCACGAAACCTTATTTTAAACAGGTAACAAAAGGGTAAGATTTTTATTTTCTTAAAATGTCTAATATCTCTACGCTTGAATTTGTTGCTCTTGATATATCTAAACAAAGTTCATGGGTACTAGATGTCGAAATACACCTAGAATCGATGGGTCTGGCAGATACCATCAAAGATGACAATAAGGCATCTAGTCAAGACCGTGCTAAAGCCATGATATTTCTCCGCCACCATCTTAACGAGGGGTTAAAATTACAGTATCTCACATTAAAAGAACCCCTTAAATTGTGAAAGAATCTAAAAGAAAGATATGACCACCTGAAGTTGGTCGTCCTTCTACAGGCACATCATGATTGACTCAATTTGAGATTAATAAATTTTAAAAATATAACTGAATATAGTTCTACCTTGTTAAAATTATAGTACACTTAAATTTATGAGAAGAAGAAATCACTGAGCATGACAAACTTGAAAAAACATATTCCACATTTTCACTCGCGAATATGCTCTTGTAGTAGCAATATCACAAAAAAGGTTTTAAAAGATATTCTAAATTATTTTCTCACCTTCTTATTGCTGAACAACGTAACGAACTGTTAATAAAAAAATCATGATAGTATATCCGTTAGTTCTTTGCCACTTTTTGAAGTGAATCAAACAAACTATAACCAACGAGAAAGAGGTCATGGCCCCAGTCGTGGTCGAAGAAGAAATTATAATCATGATTGTTACACCCCACACTCTCGAGCTTGGAATGTCTCTTAAGTTTCATAGAAGTTATCCTGTGAGCCGGATAATCTACGACGCTATCAAGAACTCTAAGGAAGGGAGAATATGATACCCCATAGGAGAAAAGGTTGAAAATACGGTTATAAGAATCTGAAAGGAGTTGGAGGCCAAATAACGAGTCGTAGGACTCGATTTACCTACGTAAGCTACTAACGTAGAAGTTTTACATACTTAAGCCACTTGATTACATACCAAGCTTACGTAGTAAGGATTACATGGGTTCTTAAAATGAGATGAAATTACGAACTCACGAGGGAGAGAAAAAATAACACGTGGCAGCCTAGGAAGGTGACACGTGGAAACACCTCAAGCAGGCAGGTGACCCACCTGCTTGGGGTCAAGTAGGTGACCCACCTGCTTGGGGTCAAGTAGGTGACCCACCTGCTTGGGGTCAAGTAGGTGACCCACCTGCTTGGGGAGGTGGACCCCACTTCCATATGGCAGCCCCTAAGTGGCAGCATGTATGTATTGGCCCAATGGGGACTAGACACGTGTCGCCCCCTAAGGCAACATATATCTACATGTATTGTGACTAAGGACTTCATTTTTTTTCCAAACCCTCAGCCAAAGAAAGGAAAAAAACGTGAAGAACCAAAAAGGAAGGCAGCCATGGTTGTGAAGAATTTAAGGTGAGTTCTTTAATTTTCTTCCGCGAATTAATTATCTACGGTGTTCCTCAAGTACGTGGAGGTGTATATATGTATTTTATGATGCCTAAGGAACCATATCTTAAGCTTTACACTTGGAACAAACAAGAGAAAGTGTGAAAGAAGAAGAGAAAAATGTTGGAGGGCAAGAAGAGGGAGCTACGGGTTTGGGGCTACCAAGATAAGCCTTAGAGTTTCGTTCTGCGAATTAATTATTTAAGGTGCCCCAAAATTATATAATGGTGTTTTATAAATAAAAATTCCAATTTGGGGCAGCGGAGAAGGGGCATAAATAGTCTGCTCTATTTCAGCACGACAAGAGGTTTCCGAAGTGAGTTTTGGCGAGTTTTGGCCAATTTCAGGAAAGGTAAGATCTTTTCTTTCAATTTGCAGCTTATGGTGTTTATATGAAGTGTATTATATGTTGTGTAAGTAGCTGAGAATGTGTAAATATCATAAATATGCTTGACGTTCGAGACAAACTAAATTGTAGTCGCTATAGTTAAATTGTAGTCAAAATAAGGTGTTGTGCGTGTGGGGTGCTATTGCAGGTGTGTGGTGGTGTGTTTCAGGACCTAAATTCATTCTAAAATAGGTGGGGGAGTTCCTGTTTGCAGCCACACGACCCTTTTCTCCGCACGATTAAAAGTTTTATGAAATAAAGACTAAAGACCCTATTTGGGTATCGTAATTTTCAGCAAGTGGTTTGGAGCTTGTGTTGTATAATGTGGCCATGTTTTATGTGTATATATGCTGCAGGGTGTTGTTTTTGGTTGGATTTAGTGATTATGAATGTAATTATAAATTCGGATAGGGCATATTATAGGGGAGGTGCTGCCCAATTTTTGTTAACGCCTTAAACTAATTAAAGAACTAGTCGAGGAGACAAACAAGGAAATAGGTTCCATGAATACTAAGGTGCAACTTAAGGTGCTGGAAAGTCAAGAGTGGTTTATATTCATATTACTTCCATGTTGAATAGGTTCAAAGTACGACGAGGCGAACGTGACAAAGAGTAACCCGTATGAGGTATGTGAAGCTTTCTCTTGGCATGCTTTTGGAATAAGTATGTGAAACTATCTCTTCTTTCTTTTGGCGTGTCTTAGATGTAGACTATGGATGATGTAAGCTTTGGTGCAACTTTATTCTTAGGTTCTGATTATGACTTTAGGACTCTTGATCACTTCTGGATGTTAAGACCCTTAAAATAGATAAACTCCTATTCCTCGAGTCTTCTGTGTGACTGTATAGTGATTGATTAGACAAAACTCTTCTTTTAAAAGAGAAAGGCTCTGAGATAACCAATGCTTAGACTGCTATAATATATTTCACACTAGTATATGTCTAAGAGTTCCAACACTCCTTTTTACTTAGTCCTTAGTGACATTTAGAGGGTATACGTCAGATACTTCCTACCCTGATCTCCAAGTGATGGTTCGCTTGATGACTTCATTGAGTTTCAGATAATGATTTAAACTGTGTTTTATTTTTTACTACTCTACTCGTGTATACTGTAACACTTCCTCTTCGAGTCCCGGGCTGGTTATCGGATTCAAGCTCAATTCCACTGCATTGTTTATCGCACCCTTACTAGAGGGCCGGGTACGTATATATATATATATATATATATATATGTGTGTGTGTGTGTGTGTGTGTGTGTGTGTGTGTGTGTGATGTGATGATGTATTGTAATAAGAAGGTGATGGTTCTATAGATATGATTCACCAGATCCCTGATAGGGCCGTCTATATTGAAAATTTGAGCATGCATGATTTTACTTTCCCAGGTATAGGTTTCTGATTTGATATTTTATCCCCTGCTTCTCTATTTTAGATATGCCTCCAGTCGTATTGTGTTATGTTTTACATACTCAGTACATATGTCGTACTGACCCCTCTTTTTTGGGGGGGCTGCGTTTCATGCCCGCGGGTACAAATACAGGTTTTGGAAGTCCGTCGGCTTAGAATTCTGCTCAGCTCAGCTGGAAGAGCTCTATTGTGTCGGAGCCTAGTTTTTAGTACTGACCACCGATGTATAAAATTATTTTGTTTGTTCAGAGGTACGGCGGGGGCCCTGTCCCACCATATGTTGTCATTAATATTATTAGAGATCTGCAGACATGTATATGTGGGTTGTGTATGTCATTTTGATTCAGCTGGGTCTATATGATGTACTATATATGTTGTTATATTATGGCAGCCTTGTCGTCTTACGTGCCCTTTCATGATGTGATACAAATGAAAAAGGCTACCAGTTTATGAAAATGTTATCACCCAATAGGGTTCTGTTGCATGGTGTTATGTTAATTATAGTTTGACTTGACCACAGCTGATAGACACATATATGGGGGTTCAGATCGGACCCCAGTCGCGGCCTACGGAGTTGGGTCATGACAATGATGCTCAGCTGGCACCGATAAATAATCAGCAATACAAAAAGAAGAATGAAAAGTAAAAAGATATACCAAAGAAAAATTCAAAAAGTATATGTCATAGATGTAAAGGTATGGGGCACTGGTCAGGGACCTGTCGGTCATCAAAACATCTGGTTCAGCTATATCACACATCCTTGAAGAAAGTAGAAAATAATCCAGATACAAACTTTATCTCTGAAGACAATATTGAGCCTATGCATCTGGATGTAGCTGATTTTTTTAATTTTCTAGAATAAAATATGAATATTGATAAGCCTGATAATATTTAAATAATTTTTTTTCATTTGTCTGTACTAAATAATATTTTTTTATTTTTCTAATCCATGATAATAAATAAATTTTGTATAATGAACAATGTTTTAATTATAATGTTTACTTTATTTTTTTTGAAGACAAATATGGATATGCCTCAAATTTTCTTTGGATCAATAATCAATCACGAAGATATTTGTATAATTGATAGTTGAACAATTCGTGTCATTTTTAAAGACGAAAAATATTTTTTCTACTTGCTTAGAAGAAAAGCAAATATTAGTACAATTTCTGATAATTTAAAAATGATTGAAGACTCTGGAATAGCTACTATATTTCTACCTAAGGGGACAAAGATTGTCATACAAGATGCACTATTCTCTTATAAATCCCCAAAAAGCTTATTAAATTTTAAAGATATCCACAAAAGTGGATATCATGTGGAGACACTAAATGAAATGAATATTGAATACCTTGGTATAACCAAGAGTGTCTTAGGCCATAAATATATTTTGGAAAAATTATCAACTTTGTCGTGTGGCCTATATTATGCAGAAATTAGTGCAATTGAAGTACATTTAATCGTAAACTATAAGTTTACTGATCTAAATATATTTTGGCTATGGCATTATCAAATCGGTCATCCTGGATCAATAATGATGAGATGAATTTTTGAAAATTCAACTGGATATTCGTTAAAGAACCTGAAGATTCTTACGAACGATGAATTTTTATGTGATGCTTGTTATCAAGACAAATTAATTGTCAGACTATCAACTCTGAAGATTTGCATCAAATCTCCTAGCTTTTTAGAGCACATACATGAGGATATATGTGGACCTATTCATCCACTTAGTGGATTATTTAGATATTTTATGGTCCTAATAGATGCATCATCAAGATGGTCTCATGTGTGACTCTTATCATCTCGCAATCTGGCATTTGTGAAGTTATTAGCACAAATAATAAGATGAAGGGCGCAATTTCCAGATTATTCAATTAAAGATATTCACCTTGATAATGCTGGAGAATTTACATCCCAAGCTTTTAATGATTATTGCTTATTGTTTGGGATAAAAATTGAACATTTAGTTGCTTATGTTTATACTCAAAATGGATTTGTAGAGTCATTTATTAAGCGCCTACAATTGACAGCAAGACCTCTACTTATGAAAATAAATTTTTTGATTACTGTTTAGGGTCATTATATCTTATATGCAGCAGCACTTGTATGTCTCACACCGACAAATTATAATAAATACTCTCCGTCATAATTAGTATTTGGTCATGAACCAAATATTGCCCATCTATGAATTTTTGGTTGTGCGATATATGTGTCTGTAGCACCACCACAACGTACAAAGATGGGCCCTCAATGAAGGTTGGGCATATATGTTGGGTTTGACTTACCCTTCATAATTCGCTACCTTAAACAGTTGATAGGAGATTTATTTACTACTTGATTTGCAGATTGGTGGTTTGATTAAATAACTTTCCCTCAATTAGGGGGAGAAAAAAGGAACCCAAAAGAGAAAGAGAAATTGCGTGAAAAGTTTCATCACTATCTTGTTTTGATTCACGTACCTATAGATGTGAGCAGGAGGTCCAAAAGATCATTCACTTATAAAAAAAACAAATCAAACGCCAAATGCATTTACTGATTTGAAACAGATAACTAAGTCACATATCTCTGCGGTGAATGTGCCTACCCAGATTGATAACCCAAAAGGACCATCTACTAGTATCATAGCTTCTGAATTCCAAACACGCCTAAAGCGTGGTAAACCATTGGGTTCAAATTGATAAAAGTCCTAGAAAGAAAAGCGTGAGAAATAATAAAGATGATGCTATAAAAGAACATCCTAAAGAAGGTCAAGATTTGAGTAATTCTAATATTCCTGAAGAAATCAGTGGACCCGAGACTCAAGTGAATGAAGAACTTTCAATAAGTTCTATCGGTGATGAGATAAATTTAGATCGATCAAAAATTACGATGAATAATGTTTTTGCATATAATGTTACACTTAACCTCATTCAAGATAGTGAAAGTCTTGAGCCTAAATCCATCGAAGAATGTCGATGTAGATGTGATTGGCCAGAATGGCAAAAGGCAATTCAATCAGAATTAGACTCGCTTGCTAAATGTGAGATTTTTGGACCTGTAGTCCAAACCCCTGAAGTTGTAAAACCAGCTGGCTATAAATGGGTTTTTATGCAAAAACGAAATGAGAGCTTACCTTTATTGATGGAATAACTTTTCAATATCTTATTAGTTTAGTTGTACATAAAAATCTTAAAATATGTATAATGGATGTAGTTACAGCTTACCTTTAGGGTTCACTTGATAATGAAATTTACATAAAAATTCAAAAGGATTAAAATTGCCTGAAGCATGTACTAAGTCTCGGGGGATGTACTCAATCAAATTGCAAAGATCATTATATGGTCTGAAATAATCAGGGCGTATGTGATATAATCTCCCTAGTGAGTACTTGATAAATGAAGGTTATATAAATGATGTCATTTGTCTATGTGTTTTTATTAAGAAAATAAAATCAGAGTTTGTTATACTCGCCGTTTATTCTAATGACATAAATCCCATTGGAACCCTTGAAGAGATCCAAAAGATGATTGAATATCTAAAAAAACAATTTCAGATGAAAGATCATGGAAAGACAAAATTTTGTCTGAGTTTGCAAATTGAACAATTAGCAGATGGGGTCTTTGGCCACCAATCTGCCTGCAATGAGAAAATCTTAAAACGATTTTACATGGAAAAAACACATCCATTAAGTACTCCAATAATTGTTCGATCATTAGAAGTGGATAAAGATGCATTTTGACCTCCAAAAGAGAATGAAGAACTTCTTGGTATTAAAGCACCATATCTCAGTGCTATTGGTGCACTTATGTATCTTGCTAACATAACCTGGCCTCATATAACATTTTTTATTAATTTGTTGGCAAGGTATAGTTCATCCGCAATGCGAAGACATTGGAATGGTATTAAACATATTTTGCGACACCTAAAGGGTACCATTGATATGAGTTTGTTTTATACTAACAATGGATGTGCAGACCTTATTGGATATGAAGATGCAGGTTATTTATTAGACCCACATAAAGCTCGATCTCAAACATGCTATTTATTTACATACGGAGGAACTGCTATATCATGGCGATCTACAAAGCACTCTATTGTTGCTACTTCTTCAAATCATGCTGAAATAATAGCAATTCATGAAGCAAGTAGAGAATGCGTGTGGTTGAGATCAATGATACAGTTCATCAAAGAAAGATGCAACCTAGAAAATGAGGTCAAAGTACCCACAATTATATTCAAAGACAATGTTGGGTGCATAGCTCAATTGAAAGGTGGCTTCATAAAAGAAGACAGAACGAAATATATTTCACCAAAATTATTCTTCACACATGATCTCTAGAAGAATGGTGATATTGATGTACAACAAGTTCGTTCGAGTGATAATCTTGCAAATTTATTCACAAAGGCATTACCAACATCAACTTTTCAGAAGCTAAAATATAAAATTGGAATGCGTCGTCTCCAAAATATCAAATGAAGTTTTCATCAGAGGGAGTAAAATACGTGTTGTACTCTTTTTTCCTTAACCAAGATTTTTTCCCACTAGATTTTCCAAGTAAGATTTTTAATGAGGCAACACTCAAGGCGTATTACCAGATGTGTGCATTCTTTTTTATTCACTAGGCTTTTTTCCACTGGATTTTTCCTAGTATGATTTAACGAGGCACAACATCTATGGGTATTCAGGATAACTATATATATTTGTTCTTTCACTATAATTTTTCTTTTGCATGGACATCCAAGGAGGAGTATTATAAAATACTAGTTAGTGGATGCTCCATTTAAAAATGCGTCCCACTTAATGCTTAATGGCCAAATTTCTTTGTCATTCTCCCTTATTTTCTGATCTCTTTGGCTAAAATAGCCTTGTAGATTGTGCAACTAATACACTGAAAAAACAACTCTCACAATTCTCTATTCTTTTTCTGTCTTCCTTTCTTATCTTTTTTCTACTTTTCTTATAATTTAATTACTTTTATAGCAGTGATAATTTTATTTCTCTTCACTGGAATAAGTGTGCACTGACTGGCTTCGATTTTGGTGAAGAAGATCAATTGCAATAGAATTTTTCTTGCTTCTTTTCAAAGTGTGTTTTCAAAAAAGAGACTCATGTTGATAATGTCTTTTTATGAAATAATAAAATAAGGAGAAAAAGAATAAGGTAGAGAGAAGAAGAGAGATGACTTTTTATTTCTTCTAAGGGATTAATTACAATGAAGAAATCCTTGATTTCAAAATTAGGATTCCTAATTTTTCTACAAAGAAATATATAAAATATACATTCACTATATTACAATAATATTTATAACAAAAAAGGTAATTATGTATTATCACATTAGATATCATATGAACTAAAATCAAACGTTAATCTATATTATATTAAAACATGAAAGTACAATAGACAATCTACTGTTTTCCTCAAATAATTATCATTTAGTTATTATTCTAATATTTAGGATATTTCTATGTAAGAAAATCATAATATTTAACATTTCTAAATTAAGTTGAATTTTACCTTATCTAAAAATGAATTGCTACAAATGCTGATACCGTACACTCAATAAAAAATTCCTTATGAATTATTCGCATAATTAAGGATCAAAAGTCTACCCATCAGTTGTTTCCTTATTTTATCGTTATTGGAGCTTGTTTGGTATTGTTGCTGAAACCCACTTATTTTTAGAAGGACTTTTCTTAAAATAGTTTTTCAGAAATGTGCTTTTGAAAAAAAATGTAATTTGTCTTTACCTAATTCATTTAAAAAGTATTTTTGATAAGCACATTGCGTTTAATTAATTTGTTTTTAAAAATGCTTCTGAGAGTCAAATTATGGAAACAGACAAGTATCAATACACATTTAATATTAAGATTATTTGATAGAGACAAATTATTTTAAATATTTATTTTAAATTTTTTAATTAACATTGAGAGAACTTAATTTAAATATTTAGTACAAAAAATTAATTTTATTTTATTTTTATTAAATTAAAATGTACCTATTCAAATTTTCAATTGTATACATATGTAAATTAAAAAATATTGATATAATATTAACATAATTGTAAATATAATTAAGAATATCAAGTAAAATAAATTTTAAATCATTCCACAAATTAAATCACCACATTTGAAAAAATCATCACAAAAATATATAAATATAGAGGATATATTGGTAAATATGTACATATGACAGGAATATTTTGATCTTGATAAATATAATTTTATGCTTCTACTTCTGTTTTTTTTTTAAAAAATTAGCTTCTTCCCAACAGCAGAAAAACTATTTCTACTTCCATTTAAAAGCAGATTTAACGATTAGTCAAACACCTTCATTTTTTTAAAAAAGTGATTTTTTGTCCAAATAAGTGCTATTAGTGTCTCAACAATAATCTCAAACAGGCTCTTAATGTGTTTTAATAGCTCATAAATTACAAAATTATTTTAAAATTTATTGTTCTTGACTAATCAATTGTTTGTATAACTTTCAAATATAGTTGATAAATAAAAGGAAATTCATACATATTTCCTTATTTATACTTTAGTACTCCTATCAATTTCATTTCAAAAATTTATTAGGTTTAAGTAATCATAATATATAGAGGTTCCATTTAATTAATTGAAATCCCAATTAAGTTGTATAAGAATTAGGTTTTTATTATTTAAATAAATATTGCATGTAATGGAATATTAATATTTTTATCAAATAACTTATTTTTTGTTATGAAATTATATAAGAATAAGAACAATAAAGTAGAAAGAAGAGAAGAGACTTCTTATTTCTCTTCAGTATTAGAGATTGAGAGATATTCAAGGATGAATTACAGTGAAGGAAAACCTCTTTATTTATAGGAGAAAACTGACTTAGTCCCTAAGTATGATTCCTAACTTTTCTCCAAATGAATCCACATGATAGACATTCACTATAATACAAATATGTTTATAACAATCCCCCTTAAATGTCTATTTGATAGATTATATGCCTCGTTAAAATATTACTAGATAAAACTCAGTGAGAAAAATTCTAGTGAAGAAAAAAGAGTATACATATTTAATAATATGCATTTAGGATGCCTCATTAAAAACCTTACAAAGAAAACCCAATGAAAAAAAGAGTACATCGCGTATTAACTCCCCTAATGAGAACAACAATCCAAAGACTTGAATCTTTATATTCCAAGCTTGTGGACCATCTTCTTTAAAGTTATAGTTGGTAGAGACTTGATGAATAAATCATCCATATCATTATTTGAATAAATATTTTGCATGTTGAGATCATCTTTCTTGTATGCTCATTTGTATAGAAAAACTTTGACGAAATGTGTTTTGTTCTATATCCTTTTATGAATCATCGCTTCAGGCTCAAAAAATTTTGCAAGTTCCTCAATTCAACTTCTTTAACCAAATAATCTACTTCCTTTTGAAAAAATCTTCAAGAGTCCAATTCAATTTATCAACTTGCATAACAATATGAAAGATTCTTAATTGATTTAATCCATATGAGGATTATAAACAACTTTTTCAAGAATTTGTATATTCTTCATGAATTTTGAATCCTTCGATATTTTCATATTAAGTTTTTCAAATGACAATATTCAATAGTAAATGCATGACATTTTCTAGTGTCTAGATTGCAAGTCAAATAAGTTTTACGCTTACTAAGATGCATTATTCCACTTGATAATTATCTCTACGTTAGCATGCTTTAATAAAATGTAAAATTTAGATCATCATAATCTTTTACAATATTGCACACTATTATATCAAAGATATCGTTGGCGAGATATTATTTTTAATCGATTTGCAATGCGACATAATATTTAGATCTTATCATTTCATTATTTTCAGGTACCTACTCCTCTCATGAGGTTTCATGAAGTGTTAAGTCGTTGGTTCTTCAAAAGCACATTTCCTCCTTATTATGACCATTTTGATAATTTGTTCCTCCCTTTTTTTCAAGAATTATTTTATTTAGAATCGATTGGTCTAACATGCTTCATGCACGTCATAGACTCAATCCTTCAGGGACATTCAATAAGAGCATCTGCAGCTAAATATGAAATCAATTTTGGGTTAGCAAATGCTTCTACCATTTGGCTTGAATTATCTATTGAATTAGGATCGTACTAATAATAATACGCAACATATTTCTTAACTGCTTATTATCTCCCCTTGTATTAGACAAACTAACATATATCCCAATATATTTTGGATAATCTATCATTGTGCAACATGGTATATTCATTAATAATATATTGGACATCAAAATAATTAGATGGAAAATATTTGGTCTCCCAACTCTAAACCAATTGAGAGAAAATTGATCATAATTTATTGGTATGATATGATGCATACAATTGCTTTAGTATGTAATATACTATATTTCAGACCATAAAGTTTTGTTCTCATAAACAATGATTGATTATTTATCTGAGGCATTTAATGTCACATCATCTTAGATATTATTAATATTTTGAAAGTTGTGCTCTTAACTCAATTATTTTGCACAAATAATTATGCAAATGTCAAACTGCAAGTGACAATAAACACACATGTGATTATCTTATAAATACATCTATTTATCATATCACATGGCAAGTGAACGGACCCATATTCACCTTTTATACTTTTCAGAATTTAGGGATTCAATCCCAACATTAATTGATCCAATCAACTAATCATGAGAACAAACAACAATTCTAGAAGAATTTTCGAGTATACGTTGAACACTTAATACACACATCTTTCGAATGGACAAATCGTTCATGCCAACTGATTAAACTATTTGGACTAGTAAACTCCAAGTTTACTATGACATGTGCTTTTTGCTTTAGTAAATTTCTGATTTACTATTATATGCAAATTTCAGATTTACTACTACGGGAGTAAATTTCATATTTATTTCTTCTCAATTGCTCTATCTCTTTTGAAGGTGAGTCATGATTCCATCACGATAAAGTACACATTTGTATTGAGAAGCTTTATTGAATACTATCGCATTCACTTTAGGCAATGGATCTGTATCTCTGTAGCATTTATCAAAATCTCTCATTCTTCATGAATGTCACGATTTAAACCCGGGGTGATGGCACTTCTCCATTCCTATCAGAATAAGTTTTCCTAAATTCAATCAAGTACAGAAAGTAATATGGAAGCAATTTAAATAGAACAGATATAAATATAAAGCGGAAGTCTTAATAACCTACAATAACCCCAAAGACTGGTTGTCACATGTACAAGCCTCTAATACAATGAAAATGAAAGATAAGTACAAGTCTGAATGTCTTTGTTTCTCAAATAGAAAAAAGCATAATAAAAAGGAATAAGGGAGATCACCGGCATCGAACAACTACCTCTCAAGTCTCCTCAAAAGCCTTGGATATCGAAAGGAAAACAGAATCATTGTCCCAGGTCTGAACCTACATAAGTGTAGATATCAAGGAGTGAGTACCAAAAAACAAGGTACTCAGCAAGCCAACTAACAAAACAGACTAAATCTAATAGACACTAGAACTCCTTTCATCCCAACCAAGCCTCCTCAACTATAACCTGCACAGAAATCAGGCCAATCTATACGACATAGTTCATATAGCACATAGATCAACAATAGCTCATCAACATCACTGAATAAGTCACATCAGTATCAAATATGTCAATCACAGAGACACAACAAGCATATACATAATTTCACGATAAAACATAAGATGTAATGCAATGCAATATGATGTTACGTGAAGTCATGTATATATGTCTGAATGATACACATCTGTTGTATTATAGACCAGAATTCATAGAGGCCGCACAAGGATTCTGTATCCATCGGAATTATTTTCCATCGGCATCATCAATCGCCTGACCCATGTTTCATCGTCATCGTCAGAACCATTTCCCATCGGCATAAGTATCAATCACCGGAACCATTTTCCATCTGCATCATTGTAAATCACTAAAATTATTTTCCATCGACATTAGTATCAATTGGTCTCGTCATCCTGTTCCAGAACTAATGCAAATGAGCATGGTCACACAAATAATGAGAAAATAATAGTATTCACAGTCACAATGCGATTCATATCAATGCAATTTACGTCACACTATCAATAGTATATCAACATCAACAATTACATCATTCACATCATTATAAGTCATCAAGTCTCTATTTTATTATCCCTTTTATCACAATTAGGATCAATTGGTGAGCAAGTATTTCCAAGTCAATTTCCATCATCAACCACGGGCAAATGACAATTTCATCAAGTTCATGTCACGTTCAAGTCAAGAGGTTCACGTTTTCCATCACAGTCATAGCACACATAATTTTTATTATCCTGATTTTTTATTAAACATAATTTACATGATTATTATCCAAACCTTGTTCCCATTACTCCCCAACACATATATGAAAACAAGTTCAAGTAATATGTAACGCCCCTAACAATATAAGATAGTATTCACACTTCGATGGGACACTTCTTAGTAAATATATTATGTTTTACTCACTTTTTTATGAAATTGACATTTTGAGAGATTTTAAAAATATGTTTACCATAGATTTGCGATTGTAGCTTAGGGAATCGTATTGGGGTATTTATGTAAACTACTAATTAGAATTTCCCTTTACTTATCACCTAGCACTTACTAGGAAGGTGCTTGCCCAAAAAGTAAAAGTGGGCAGCCCAATATCAGTCAGCCACAGACCCCCAGTTATTGGATTTAATCCTCCACGAAAAGTCAGAAAGTCCACATATTTTGACCAATTTAAGGTGAAAAATAGGGTTGCTCCCTGGACAAAACTGGGATAAAGTTGAGCCAAAAGATCTCGATTCAAGATAAATTCATGAGGAAGTGGTATCTTTTTAGGATCTACTCCAGCATTTAGAAATTGGTTAATCGGTAAAGAGACATGTACTTGATGCCCCGCCCAAGAGAGAGACCCAAGCCCTAGTAGCCCTGCCAAATGGTGATTCAGCATAGATTCTACATCTTAAAACCAAGCCAATTTTGGCGCCGCTTTATGATAATGAAAGCAACTAGCAAAAAGCATTAACGCTGCAAAGACCAATGCCCCAATTGCTGTACAATAAAGTTGTAATTCACTAGTTATTCTAGATGCTCGCCAAAGCTGGAAAAAAACAGAGATTATTTGTATTCCTCAGAAACCCCCACCTACGTCATCATTTAATATTTCTTGGCCCACTATTGGCCAAACAACCTGGGCACTAGGCCTAATGTGAGTTGGATCAATTAGCCATGCTTTATAATTAGAAAATTAAGCACCGTGGAAAAACATGTCGCTCAGCCAAAGAAAGATGATGGAGAGTTGACCGAAATATGCACTAAATACTTTTTGAGAGATCTCTTCCAAATCATTGGTATGGCTATCGAAATCGTGAGCATCATCATGTAGGTTCCAGATCCAAGTGGTAGTATTAGGCCCTTTAGCTTATATATATATATATATATATATATATATATATATATATATATATATATATATAAAATATATGTATGAATTTGGGCTGCCCACTTTTACTTTTTGGGAAAGCATCTTCCTAGTAAGTGCTAGGTGATAAGAATCACCTAGGAAGACTTTCTTTTCCACTTTCTCTCTCTCAATTTTAGATCTTTAAAGCCAAGAAAATATTTTGAACCCTCTCTCCAGCATAATCCCTCACCAAAATTCACCAAGAAAAACTTGTCCTTTCAATTGGAACTCAAAGCAGCCCCTCTCCTATGTTAAGTGTTCAAATCCATTTTTGGGATTGTGTAGCTAGTAGTGATTCTTGAATATCTCATTGTGTAGACCTTTGATTTTAGTAAATAAATATATTTTGGAAATATAAAATACGTACCTACAATATTTATATATGTTGGAGCCTAGATATGTTGTTATTAAGTCAAAAAAAGAGGATAAAACATAGGACAAGTTCTGTCCAGATTCTTGATTTTTAAAATCCGTCATGTATAACTGTTAGTGTTTTGATGATATCTTTTTGTACAAAATGAGTTTTGAGTTGATTTCTTTTGGATTGTAAATGTAAGACATAGATATAAATGTTTTGGGAGGTCATAAAGTTCAGTTTTACCGTTTTCAGTTTTCAAACTTAGATACAACTGGACAGGTATGTTCTGTCTAGATTCTCGAATTTTAAAATCCATCATGTGTAACTGTTAATATTTGGATGATGTATTTTTGTCCAAAATGATGTTTGCATTGATTTCTTTTGGGTTGCAAACTTAAGACATATAACTAAAAGTTTCGTGAATGGCATAAAGACCAGTTTTACCATTTTCAGTTTCAAAATTTAGATACAACCTGAGGTACTTGGCTTTCTGAATTTACTGTTTTGGTAATATAATTTGGGTGAAATATCCTAGGCTTATTTTTAATGATAAATCTTATTTTATGTCAATATTATGGAGATTCTAGAAATTCAAGAGGGAATTTAATGGTATTTCAAGGTTGTTTATATCGTGTATAAATTGAGGAACTTGAGACACGGGTTGGTCTAGGGTTTGAACTTCTGAAGTCGTGTTGGGTTGTTGTATGCTAAAAGGCTAAGGTTTGTGTATAAACTTGTACTCTACTCTTGTTACCTGCTGGTATATTGGAAGCCTATCTTGTGATATTGGTTATTTCTTGTTACTTTGTATTATCATGTTGGTATCTTGAAAAGTTGCAAGACATTTGTTGAACTCACCCACTTGTACGAATTGCTCGATCACTTAAAATTCTTGTGGACTTTGTTCTTCTTGTGGCTGTGAAAGTCACTATTGGCATGCCTCTTGTTTTGGATCTTTTTCCATCTTGATTATGGATTTTTAATTCATTTTAAGTATGGAAGTTTTCTATTTTAAGTACGAATTAGGAAGCCATTTTTAATATGGTTCTTGGTTCTCTTGATTATTGGGTCTTTACCCTTCTTGATACAAGGCTCCGGTCCTTCTTGATACTAGATCATATTTGGTGTGATGGCATGACATACATATTGGATGAAACTTGATGCTAAATCTTGTAAATGTGCTTTTATGAATTATTGACACTTAAACTTTTACACGTAGAACTTTGATACTCGTGATATAGTTGTTAGCTTGATTTAATTACTATGTGTACATTTGTGATACTCATGAATTGAGAAAATAAGATGGAGAACCTAAAAGCTTCAAACTTGTAGTTTTGCATCACTAAGCTTTATGCTTAGCGATAGTTGTTTCTATCGTAGAAAATGTCTGAGAAGATGCTTGAGGTTGGCCATTGGAGATAAAGTTTTTGGGAGCTTAAAGGAAGATCACATTTGCATCTAGGCATCTATATTTTGTAGTATTTTAGGACATGTATATGATCTATGGGGTGCTTGTGTATATGTATTTATGTATTTATTTGTGAGGGTTAATCCATTCATGACACCATGGGTTGTAACTTAAAGTTGGTTGCTTGTTTGATTATTTTAGGGCATATAAATTTCCAAGTCTTATGATGCACTAAATTTTCCTTTGGAGTTGGAATATTTGGATGAAGCATGAATTAGCTAACCTTGAGTACTTATAAGTTGGTAATAGTTTATAGCATTGTCACGACCCGATTTCTTAGGTCATGATGGCACCTACTATAACCCACCAATAGGTAAGCCAACCCGTCAACCCGAAACTTCAAGTAATGGGTTTGAGGACAGAAACCAAATAAGAGTGGCAAATTATAAAAGTAAACAGAATGAATAAGCGAAAGTAAATCAAAACATGATTTAAACAACTAAAGATCCCTCCTAGAACCTGGAAGTCACAAGTACAAAGCTTCTATAAAATAAAAGACGAGTACAAGTTTTGAAAGTGGACCAAAAATATATACAACAATTGGCTAGTCTCAAAAGGCAAAAGATGGGTCATCCATACTGAAGGAGATAAAAATGATCCAAAAACGCCAAGTGCTCACCCTAGTCTCCGAAGCTGACTGCAACAAGCTCGATCTATCCAAGGCGATAGCTGGTGCTCAGTCCTACATAACGAAAGTAGATACAGAGTGTAGTCTAAGTACCAAGACAACAGGTACCCAGTAGGCATCATAGGTCGACTGAGCAGAAAAGGTAAAAACAATATGAAAAAGAGGAATAGCCTAAATAGGAGTCAACATAAGCATCAAAAGGAAAAAGAGTACTACTTATGAGAACTACAGCTAACTATATCCAACTGGGCTCCATAAGCTCAACCAGGACACTCGTGCAAAAGTAAAATAAAAACTCGAATGAACCCCCATAAGCCCACCGAGTACACAGAATAACTATAGCTACCAAGGCTAGGAACCAAAAATCTGCGATGTTAGAAGCCGAAGTACTGTATCATTTCCGAACCCAAAATCTCCAAGAGTCAATCAATCTAGGGGTGACTTAGGGGTCGAGTCCAGGACTGGGATCCAAATGCTCGCCTGAATGTTTAAAGTGGACAAGGCCGGGACTGGGTACCCGAATGCTTGCTATAATACATAAGTGTGGTTGAGGCTGGGATTGGGTACCCGAATGCTCGCCGTAATACATCGATATGATCGAGACTAAGACAGGGTATCCGAATGCTCATCATACTAGCAAGCCGGTAGAGGTCGGGGATGAGTACTCGAATGGTCTCCGATAATTCAGAACGGAGGCCGAGACTGGGTACCTGAATGCTCATAGATAATCCAGAATAGAGGCCGGGACTGGATACCCGGATGCTCATAGATATTTTATCCTATGGTGCCGAATATTCTTCTTTCCAACTAAACAATAATAGTACCGAGAATCTCTTTTCCAATGAGTCAACTGATATGTCGTCAAAACTGGAACTAGAGCCAAAGTCAACGATCACGAAATCTAGTATTGTCGATGCATCACGAAAGTCATAATTATACCGATTTATGGATGAGGAAATTTTTAAGAGCAAGGGTAATGTCTAACTAAGGCCAAACTACCAGGCACTAGCCCGCTACACCATTCTACAAGGATCTAAGTCCACCGGAGCGACGCCGGGTCATCTAAAGCAAGTTTACATCCTATACTAAGGTCAACATACTCCATAATATTAACAACATGCTCATTCAACTCTCCTTATAATACTAACAAATAACAATAAGATACACATGCTTCTAAATACCCAAAAAATCCAAGAACAAGCCTAAAGCATGATTTCTAACACCTGAGATATACAATTAAACTACCCAACCAAAATTACAACTATTTCAACATGCTTTCACACATTTTATCTCAATCTAAAAAAAGGTAAACCATAGCCTACCTATAGGCTAAACACGCGAGCTTCAAATCACCGTGCTAGAGCTTTTCCCTCTTGAACGGCCTTGGAATGCTACCACGCTGTCAAAAATAGAACCATGATGTCGATACGGTCATTTAGAAATAATTTTATAATTTTTGGAGACTGACCAATTTCAGGGTCTAAAATGAGAATTGTGGGATCCACATACGGAATTCCGGATTTGACCCCCCAAAATAGGTTCCAAATATCACCCCGAGCTCACAAATCAGATTTATAACATAATTTGGGGTGAAAAAATAATGCAAGACAATTAAATAATCAATTCTACATTTTCAAACTAAAAGACCAAAAATGGCAATATCAAAATTAGCTAATTCTGAAGAAACGAGACCCTTTCAACCCAAACAAATTATACTATGACGATCCTTGCAAAAAACCCCACAATCTAGCCTCAAGAATCACTCAAAAAGGAGTTATATTGACCAAGATACACTCTTCCAAAATTCAACAAAATTTCACTTTGAAAAAGACTAAGAGCCCGTTTGGATGAGCTTAAAAAAAGTAACTTTTATGTATGAAGTGCTTTTAGAACTTTAAGTGCTGAAAGTTATTTTTATAAATAAGCAGTTGAGTGTTTGGATAAAAGTGCTTAAATGAGGAAAATTATGTGAATTTTAGGGTTAAAAGAATAAAAAGGGTAGTTTGAGAATTTAGTTAAAATATAAGGGATATAAAAGTAATTTCCATGGTCAAAGAAAATGACTTTAAGCACTTAGAAAAAAAAAGTTAGGAATCCTAACTTTTCATTTTTGACTGACTTTAAGAACTTTCTGGCTTAAAGTTAGCATTAGGCAAACACGTCCAAAAGATGAAAAGGGGCTTTAAGTTGGAAAACCAACTTAAAGCCAATCCAAACGGGCTCTAAATCAGTAACTAAAAATATATTTTTACCTCAAACGAAGCTTCCTCTCGTGTTTCTGAATTACAACATGATTCCTCACAAAATTCTCTTGAATTTAGACCCTTGAATCACCAAAATCGGATTTATGTAGGTCAAGAAATAACTTCTCAAATTCTTCAAAAATTCATTCCAAAAATGGACACTGCTGCAAATAAAATCACGATTTTTACCTGAATTAAAACACTCCCTCAAGATTCCGATCTCACCAACGGACTTCTCGCGAAACGCTCTTGAAGTTAGACTCTTGAATCACTATATTTGGACTTGAAAAGCTCAAGAAATGAGGGTTCAAAGTTGAAAGAAAAATCTGAAAAATGTACACTTGCAGCAGATTTTTTTTTCTGTTTTTTGCACTATTTAAAGTCTGCGGCCGAATCCTCGGAATTCATTTGAAAGTCGATAAAAATAAATCAGATATTCTACTCAATTATATTCGATATTACGGACTCAATGACGCAATCAGAATTCCCATACGATATCATTTTAATAAAAAGTGAGTCACACACCCAAGTGTCATTTTAAACCACATTTCACAACGAGCCTCGAGATTAGACCGGAGGCCTCAAAAAGCAAACGAAGGGTCTTTCTAGACCAAAATCGACATTCCAAAACTAACCGCGCTGTTAGAATTTTCATCCAAGTGTGTTTTTTAAGAATGTTGACCAATGTCAACCATAGACTAACTTTCACAGTCAAAAGCACCAAATGGCCCAAACTCATATCGATTTCCTCGATAATCATGCCAACATTGCTACTGGCCTAGTTTGTCTATTTCGTAGCTGATGGAACCATCAAAATTTAAATTTGAGGTCTTCTTGCCCCGAAACTCGAAAAGTCACAATTAAACCAACTTAGGCCTTCAAAATACCAAAATGGGTTCGGGACCTCTAAAAGTTCAGTCAATATTTTTTCTAGACCAAAAACCATCTCTCAAATCCAACGGAGTCGTCGGAATTCCATTCCGAGTATCGGAACTCTAAAAATTGACCAAAGTCAAATCTTGGCTAAAAATTCCTCAAATTCTCTACTCAAGGCCTCAAATCTTCGTTACAACTCCAAAACTGATTTCATAAAGTTTCCTAAGTGAATTTTGACACTTCAGAACTGTTGGAATCGACAGAATTCCGTTCCAAGACCTGTAGCTCCGATTGACCCCAAATACCACTTTTTAATACTTAAAAGCTTATGAAAACTCAAAATTTTCAAAGGCTTAACTTTTCATAGGATTTCCTAAAAATCAACATCTAGTACCAATCAGAAACGACTTGAGACAACTAAAGGAAGGGGTAAAATGGTTATTTTACAAAAAAAATCTAAAAATGACCTTCAGGGTCATTACAAGCATGGATTGTAGTGATAAGGAACAATACATGAATGTCTCGTAAGTTAGTTTCTTAAATTATTTTGAAATGTCGCCCCATCCTAAGTTGGAACTTTTATTTGATTTAATTAAGATCAAAAAATGTTAAACTAGCAAAAAAAAAACTTACACCTTTAGCTATTTTTTTTTAATGTCACGAGTTTTATATACGTTTTTTAGTAGTAGCATCCTCCCTGGAGGGTCGCTACATAATCTACAAGATTTATGGAGTTTAAGAAGTTCATTTGCCTTCATCAAATTACGATCAATCAAATTCTTGAGCCTTCTCCTTCCGAATAGTGTCTGAAACACCACAATATAATCAAATAATGATTCACAATAAGATTCCATAACTAACAACACCAATTTCATAAAATTCGGGCAAAAGGATCAAAATGACTCAAAAATCCAACTCCAAAAATGAAGGGTAAATATGGAAATTAATACATAAATACGTTACTTAAAGCATTTGAAAACCAACGGTGTAAACCATTTCAAAAAACGAGTTGAAATCAGTCCATGCTCATCAATTTTACTAAAATTCATGTTCTTGAGAAAACCCCAATACCTAATTCGAGTTCCCGGCTGAAATCTGAAATATCTCTTAAAAAATATCTTACTCATGTTTTGGAAAGTTTAAATATGAAATTTCATATAAAATGAAGTTAAAATCGACATTGAAATCTCAATTTTATCAAATTTTAACTTTAACAAGTGTGGTTAATATGGTGAAAATAATCGATGAATCAACAAGTTTATGTCAAAATCAGTTTAACCTTAACATAAGGATCCTAAATATATCCTTTTCATCAAAAATGGAGTCTGGATCGATAAAACCCCAATTTTTTCCAAGAAACTTATGGATAGGAAAAGAAAATCAAATGAAGAATTTATGATAAAATGTCGAATTGAGGATCAGATACTAAACCACATATTAAATCGAGAAGAAAGCCGAAGAATCACTACATTCTGAGCTCTAGAACTCCATATATGCTCAAAATACAAGATGAACACAATCTGAAATTTATATACCTGTACAACTCTATTTTGCACCAGAAAATTAGCAACTTCAATTTTCACTAAAGAGTTAACTCCGTCATACGGTAGAGAAATGACCCAATTTTTCTTCTTCTAAATATCTTAAATAATGATACAGACCTGCTCGTACAATCAAAACTCAATTTCATGCTCGTTTTCTCAGTCAAATATTGTTTCAACTCGGTAATTAATTTTTTCATATTTCTGATAAAAGTCCAATCTTGGCTTAGTGAATATGCACCAAAGTTTGCAGATCAATCCTATAATTCATGTTCAAAGTTTTTGAATAATTTTTCAATCTTTAAAACTAATAATGAACCTTTTAGTTGCCACAATTTGCTGAAATAGCGACAAAGCACCCAAGAAGCTTAAAAACTCATCCGAAACTTTCCGAACACAAACCAAATATGCTACTAGCTTGAAAATAATATTTTGGGCTCTATGAATTCATCAAAACACCCAAACAAGGTCACCTTAACCCGTTGTTGACCAAAGTCAACTTTAACTTAAGAATCTCCAAATTTCCAAATAAGGACATGAAACACATCCAAAAGCTTCGGGAACTAAATCAAACCTTCAACTAGACCAAATATCACTATTCACACCTAGTGGAATCATCAAAACTCAAAAATGACCTTTCTAACTTCAAACGTTGACTAAAGTTCAACTTTAGCTTTAACTTTTCCCGTATCTAGACTAATGACTCAAAATCAAACCAAAAGCCTTGGAACCCAAATCAACAGTCCATATAGATCAAAAACCATATTTCGGAGCTATTGGAACTCTCGAAATTCCAATTTGAGCGTCCGAACTCCGAATGTTGACCATAGTCAACTCAAAGGCTAAAATCTCAACGATTCCCAACTTAGAACCTCAAATCTAAGATACAACCCCAAATTTGATTCCGACAACTCTCCTAGACCAATTTCATATTCTGGAACTAATGGAATCGACAGAATTCTATTTTGATATTCGAAACTCCAAAAGACACCGAAAACCATAATGTCACAACCTAAACCTTTAAAACTCAAAACTTTCCAAAATTCACAACTTTTCAAGTAATTTCCAAAACCAACTTCATAAACTGATCACATATGATTTAGGACAACTATCGGGAGGGGTAAAATGATAATTTTTTAAAATATTTTCAAAAATGACCTTCAGGGTCATTATAATGAATGGACAACAATCATCTGAGCATATCTTTTTATGATAGCTGAATACCTCATTCCATGTTCATGTGCTAACGTGCACCAAACATTTATCTTCTTTCAAACATATTATGCACTGCTACCATATCAAATTATGATAGCTTATCACTTCTTTTAAGATATTGCTAGCAAATCAAGGCATACATATAATTGTAGGGAACTTTCTGTAACATATCCTCAATTATAATCACAATAATACTTCTGATTATTTTTTTCCAATTATAAAGAATAGCAGTAATATGTAGTTAGTAAAGAAAATAAGTTTACAAACTTCTCCGAACTATAATTATATTCTCTGAAAGTAACCAGTTAAAAGAGAAGAAAAATCAAAACATAGCCTCTTTTTTATTTCAATTCCCGAACCACACTCTTGCTTATGGTAAAATAAATCTCAACAATGACAACCAACTGGCAACTAGTAAAGTTGGTGTGATTTTCTTTTGGCCACGTTCTTAGAATTAAAACGATCAACAAAACATAACTTTGTTTCCAATAATTTTCGAAAGGATATAGGGAAAAAATAGCCAAGAGAAACGACTAATAGAAAATACATATGTTAACAAGATATCTGTCATAGCTCATATTCTCTTTATCTTTCGATCCAAATTTTCTCCAACTTAAAGACTTGTGCTGATGATAGCGTTTTATGAAATTACATATATAAGAATAAAATTAATAAGGAAAAAAGAGAAGTCTTCTTATTTCTCTTGAATATTAGAGATTGAGATATATTCAAATGAATTACAACAGAGGAAAATTCTTTTATTTATAGGTGAAAATTGATTTGGTCCCTAAATAAGATTTCTATATTTTTTCTTCAAAAATTCACATAATAGACATTCACTATAATACAAATATGTTTATATATTATAAACTAACTAACTTGACAATTTTATATAGGAAGAAGAGCAAAAGAATATAAGGAAAGTATTAATATAGAGAGAGTAGTAGAAATTTTCTTCTTTTGTGTGGTTTTACATTGTAGAGTAAGACTATATTTATAGCCATATATACAAGTGGAGGAAAATATTAGTGGGCAATTTACCCACTTAAAAAGTAAATGGACAATCCACCATTGTGAAGTGGACAACCAATTTACTTGGTTGATAACACTCCTCCTTGGATGTCCACGTAAAATATGTCTCATTAAAACTTTACAAAAAAAAATAATATACATTGTTATTCTGAACATCCATAGATGTTGTGCCTCGTTAAAACCTTACTAGGAAAAATTCAATGGGAAAAAGCCTAGTGAAGGAAAAAGTGTACACACATCTTATAATACGCCTTGAGTGCTGCCTCATTAAAAACCTTACCAGGAAAACCCGGTGGGATAAAACCTTGGTTAAGGAAAAAAGAGTACAACGCATATTTTGCTCCCCCTGATGAAAACATCACTTAACATCTCGAAGACGATGCATTCCAATTTTGTATCTCATTTTCTCAAAGGTTGAAGTTGGCAATGCCTTGGTAAACATATCTGCTAAATTGTCACTTGAACGAATGTGTTGGACATCTATTTCACCCTTCTTTTGAAGATCATGAGTGAAAAAGAATTTTGGTAAAATATATTTTGTTCTATCTCCTTTGATATATCCTCCCTTCAGTTGAGCTATACATGCAGCATTGTCTTCATACAATATTGTTGGAGCATTTTTTGTCAACGAAAGGCCATATGTTTCTTGAATGTGTTGAGTTATTAATCTTAACCAAACACATTCTCGACTTGCTTCATGAATGGCTATTATCTCTGCATGATTTGAGGAAGTGGCAACCATAGTTTGCTTTGTTGAACGCCATGATATAGTTGTACCACCACATGTAAATAAATAGTCTGTCTGCGATTGACCTTTATGGGGATCAGATAAATATCCCATTTCTGCGTAACTGATCAATTGTGACATGAAATCATTTGAGTAAAACAATCCCATATCAATGGTACCTCGAAGGTATCTGAATATATGCTTAATTCAATTCGAGTGTCTTCGTGTTGGGAATGAACTAAATCTTGCTAACAAGTTTACTGAGAAAGTTATATCTGGTCTAGAATTGTTGGCAAGATACATTAATGCCCCAATTACACTAAGGTATGATATTTCAGCCCCAACAAGCTTTTCATCATTTAATGAGGTTGAAATGAATCTTTATTAATATCAAGAGATCTCACAAACATTGGGGTACTCAATGGATGTGCTTTATCCATATAAAACCTCTTTAAAATATTTTCAGTAGATGTTGATTAATGGACAAATATCCTCTTTGTAAAATATTTAATTTGTAGATCAAGACAAATTTTGTGTTTCCAAGGTCTTTTATTTCAAACTTCTTTTTCAGATATTGAACTGCCTTTGAAAGTTCTTCCGGAGTTTCAATAATATTCAAATCATCAACATATACTGCTATTATGACAAATTCAGATCCAGACCTTCTCATAAAAATACAAGGGCAAATTGGATCATTTTTATATCCTTCTTTTAGCAAATATTCGCTAAGATGGTTGTACCACATTCGCCCTGATTGTTTCAACCCGTACAAGAATTTCTGAAGCTTTATTGAGCAATTATCTCGAGAATCCTTGTATGCTTCAGGCACTTTGAACCCTTCGGGAATTTTCATAAAAATGTCGTGGTCCAATGAGCCATATAAATAGGCAGTGACCACATCCATTAAGTGCATTTCAAGCTTTTCATGAACTGCCAAATTCATTAGATACCTGAAGATAATTGCATCCACCACAGGGGAATATGTTTTCATATAGTCAATGCCAAGTCTTTGCGAAAAACCTTGGGCTACAAGTCGTGCTTTATATCTTACGACGTCACCCTTTTTATTTTGTTTATGAACAAAAACCCATTTGTACCCTACTGGCTTGACACATTCAGGTGTTCAGATTATTGATCCGAAAACTTTACTTTTTCAAGTGAAGTTAACTCTACTTGAATTGCATCCTTCCATCTTGGCCAATCATTTCTCTGTCCGCATTCATCGATAGATTTTGGTTCAAGATCCTTATCTTGTTGTATTATTTCAATGGCAACATTATAAGCAAAAATATTATTGACCAAAATATCATTTTGGTTCCACCGTTTTCCTATCGAGACATAACTTATTGAGATTTCTTCATTCTTATTATTTTCAGGTACTTGGACCTCCTTAGTGGTATCACCATTTGTTGTGTCTCTGGGCTCTTATTGAGAACTTTCATCCAAATTATAATCATCTTGATCATTTATTCTTTTCCTTTTTCGAGGATTTTTGTTTTTGAAACCAATTGGTCTTCCACGTTTTAAGCGTGGCCTAGACTCATTTGTCTGAACAAGTTGTCCTACTGGGACATTAACTCGAACTTGAGAATTAGTAGCTGGGATATGCGATTTAGTAACCCGTGAAAGGTTAGTAAATGCATCTGAAAGTTGATTTGCAATATTCTGCAAATAAATCATCTTTTGAACTTTTTGCTCACATTGATTTGTTTGAGGATCTAAATAAGATGGTGACAATGAATTCCAATCTATCTTATTTTTCAACTACTTATGTTCTCCCCCTAATGTTGGGTATACTGATTCATCAAAATGACAATCAGCGAATCTTGCCGTAAATAAATCTCCAGTCATAGGTTTCAAATATTTTAAAATAGAAGGAGATTCATACCCAACATATATTCCCAACCTTCTTTGGGAACCCATCTTTGTGCGGTGCGGTGGAGAAATTGGGACATATACCGCACACCCAAATATTCTAAGATGGGATATATTTGGCTCCCTTCCAAACGTCAACTGTAATGGGAAAAATTCATGATAATTTATTGTCCTTATGCGCACAAGTGCTGCTGCATGCAAAATAGCATGCCCCCATACTGAAATATGAAGTTTTGTCCTCATTAGCAATGTTCTAGCTATCAATTGGAGGCGTTTAATCAATGATTTTACTAGACCATTTTGAGTATGGACATGAGCGACCGGATGCTCAACTTTTATTTCAACCGACATACAATAATCATTAAATGATTGAGATATAAATTCACCAGCATTATCAAGACGAATTGTCTTTATTGCATAATCTGAAAATTGTTCTCTTAACCTTATAATTTGAGCTAACAATTTCGCAAAAGTCATATTGCGAGTCGATAATAAGCACACATGTGACCATCTTGTAGATGCATTTATCAAGACCATATAATATTTAAATGGTCCACATGAAGGGTGAATTGGCCCACATATATCATCCTGTATACATTCCAGAAACGCAGGGGATTCAATCCCAATCTTAGTTGCTTATGGTTTGATAATCAGTTTTCCTTGGGAACAAGCAACCCAAGAGAATTTCTTAGATTGAAGAATTTTCTGATTCTTCAAAGTGTGTCCATGTGAATTCTCAATAATTTTGCGCATCATATTATAACCGGAATGGCCCAACCGGTCATTCCAAATGATAAAATCATTAGAATCAGTAAACCTTTTATTTACAATGGCATGTGATTCAACAGTACCAATATTTGTATGGTACAACCCAGAAGAAAGTGTAGGTAATTTTTTGTGCATAATTTTTTTCTCCATATTTATTGTAGTAATATAAAGGTATTCAACCTTTCATTCATTTGCAGTCTCAATATGATAGCCATTTTGACGAATAACCTTAAAACTTAACAAGTTTCTTTGAAACTTACTATAATACAATGCATTATCAAGTTCCAATATCGTTCCTCCAGGTAGTAATAAAGCCGCTTTTCCAGAGCCTTCAATCAATTTTGTACTACCAGATATTGTATTGACATAGACCTTTTTCATAATCAAATGACAGAAATCTTTCTTTTTTTTAATATCGTATGAGTTGTGGCACTATCCAAAAGGCACATATCTCCATTATTCATCTTGAATTCAATTGAAGACTGAGAAATTTATTTATCTTCATAAAATAAAAATGCATTATAAGAAATAAAATAAGTAACAATATTGCTAGAAAAACATAAGTCCCCTTTTTTTTCTTAAATGTTAAATTATGATAATTTAGAATTTAAAAAATTATATTATTCAATTATGATGAATTTTACAAAAATTTAGTTTATGAAATTATATTGTAATGAATTTGTAACACAGAAAAATGATTGATAATATGAACCTAACGTACCAAATTATTAGAATAAGAATTACCAAACTGAGGTGTGACACGTTAATAATAAATATAATTTTATATTAATAATTTACTATTGAATTAGTTTAATGAACTTAGAATTCAAAATGTTTATGGCAAGATATACTTATTAACCTTAAATAAATATTATACATAAGTATTAAAAATAAATATAAAATAAATAAAATTATAAAATATTAATATAATATTATTCATCACGTATAGATAATTTATTTATTGGCAAAAGTAATACAGTCATTATATAATATTAATGTCTAAAACATTAACAAGAATAAACAATTAGTATAATGACATTAAATAAAGTGAATATTATTTTTTAATAACAATATGATATTAAGATTAAATAATAGCACATCAATAGTAATTAATTACAACATTGTAAAATAGCATAATGTAATAAACAATATACAATTATCATAAAAATGTGGCCCTGATTTTTTTGTATTATTATTATTATTATTATTTTCAAATACATAAACGTAAAAACACGATAATTTAAAGTATATAAAAATGACAACATATTGGAAAACATGAAATTAAACATCAATTAAGATCCTTAAAAAAATCTTCAACCTCCAAATGAGTAATATCATTGAGGTCTATAAAATCATTATTCCTCAGAGCCAGATTTGCTTCAATATTATCATTATGCAAAGGCCTTGCCTCAACATTATTTTCGAATGCCAAGTGTGACTCTATCCGAGCATTAGAAGAAGAGGCACCACCCCTATTTGCATTTCTTTTGAAAGAATTTTGATAAAGTATTACAAAATGCTCAGACGTTCGACATTCATTTTTCTAGTGGTCTTTCATGCCACAACGATGACAGTTACTTCTTGAATGACCATTTTGAGAACTGATATTCTTCTCCCTTTTATGTTGATCACCACCACGATGATTATTATATCGTCTTCTGTCATTGTCATGCCCACGCACATTATTGTGGCCATAATTTTTATTTTATCTTTTTTCAGAATGACCATGTGCTTTTATCATACTTGCCTCCGGTGACGGAGCAGTTCTAGTGGGACGGACTTCATGATTTTTTATTAAAAGAGCATTATGTTGCTCAGCTATCAGAAGGAATGAGATTAATTCAGAGTATTTTTTAAAACCCTTTTTACGGTATTGCTGCTGTAATATTACATTAGAGATATGAAAAGTAGTTAGTGTCTTTTCTAATATGTCCTCATCATTTATAGTTTTTTCACATAATTTTAATTGAGAAGTTATTCTAAATACAACAGAATTATACTCAATTACAGTTTTAAAATCTTGAAACCGTAAGTGCATCCATTCATAACGAGTCCTTGGCAATACCATTTCCCTGAGGTTGTCATACCTCCCTTTTAAGTCTTTCCACAATTCAAGTGGATCTTTCACTGTCAAGTATTCTATTTTCAGGCTTTCATCTAGACGACGACGAAGGAAAATCATAGCTTTTGCTTTATCCTGACTTGATGTTGTATTTCCTTCAATTATAGCATCACCAAGACCCTTAGCAGTAAGGTGAATTTCAGCATCAAGTACCCATGATAAATAATTTTTGCGAGAAATATCAAGTGCCACAAATTCCAATTTTGACAAATTTGACATGATGAAAATTAATTTGAAAGTATCAAAGACAACTTAAAAATTAATTTTCTTTAGTAGATATACCTGATATAAAAGTTAATTTTCTGAAAAATTAGAGCTTCGTGCTGATAACGTATTATAAACTAACTAATTTGACAATTTTATAAAGAAAGAAGAGCAAGAGAATATAAAGAGAGTATTAATATAGAGAGAGTAGTAGAAATTTTCTTCTTTTGTGTGTTTTTACATTGAAGAGTAAGGCTATATTTATAGTCATATATTAAAGTGGAAGAAAATATTAATGGGCAATTTACCCACTTAAAAAATAAATGGACTATCCACAATTATGAAGTGGACAACCAATTTACTTAGTTTATAACATTATAACATTTTTCTTATTATTTTATAATAATTAACACAATGGCACACATATACCAAACTAGTAGTAACCAGTAAAATAATACTCTCTCCGTGTCCTTTTTAGTTGTCATGATAAGATTTGACACCATTCTTTAAAAAAAATTAATTAGAAGTGTTGTTTGACTAATATATTTCTTATTAATTATTTATTTTTTATCTATATATATGTGTCTCTTAATTCTAGAATAATTAGTGTTAAATACAAAGTTGAAAAAATATAATTAATTTTATTTTTTAAATTAATAATTATTTTGAAACTAGTATTTGTAGTAAAAAAAGGACGGAGGGAGTATAAACTATTTTGGAAAGGCAAAGCGTCATATCGTTAATACTGTTTTCCAACAGAAAAGCGTCTTACCGTTAAATTACCCTCCTTTTACGCCAAACTACCATTCGTCTCCGTAAAACGAGAAGAATATAGCTAGAATTCAGCCTTTTCCTCTTTGTGTGTCTTACTTCATTTTCAACTGATATTCAATCCATTCTGCCTCAATTCCTTACGGAAAAAAAGAGAAAGAAGAATCTATATATAATATATATTTCTATAAGTTACGAAGCAGTTTCAGAACTGGAGGTGATTGAATATTGGTTATTGTTTTTTGACGTTTCCTAATTGGTTGGGTTTTGGATTTATCAACTTTTGAATGGGGGTGGAGTACACGTGTTGCGAGTCGGAGTTCTTCATTCATATATTGATTATTGTATTTCTGGTAGTGTTTGCCGGAATGATGTCTGGCCTTACATTGGGCTTAATGTCGCTAAGCCTTGTTGATCTTGAAGTCCTTGCAAAGTCTGGAACTCCAAGTGATCGTAAAAATGCTGGTATGTATTGTCTTTTAACATTCCAGCTTTATGTTAATTAAGCTTTTAGATGACTACCATCACACAATGTACAATGTGTTAGGGAAGGAAGTATCACAACTAAAGTTTGGTATGATAATAAATAATAAAAATAAATTGGACACGAGAATTTTATGTGGAAACCCCTCAAACAGATAGAGGGGAAAAATCACGGGGTAGAAGGATTTTACTATGATAATATGAGAGTATACTGTTCTCAAATACAAGGAGAAAACAACAATAAACATTTCTCTCTTGTAAAAGGAATAACTCACTAAATAGGATACTCAAAACTCCAATATTTATCTTGGTGTATAACTCTTTTTGTATTCTTATTCTTTTGAATTGTATTTTTGTGGGATGATCTAAATGAGGGCAAGAGGCCCTCTATTTATAGGAAACTAGAAACGTGTATTTTATGCGTTTTCGTGTAAAATACGCGTTTTCTTGTCAAAAGTTGCTAAAGGAGGCAACAACTTTTGAAAAGCGTAAAATATGTGTTTTCTTCTTGGACGGTGCATATGCACCTCCCTTTTTGACTTTCTTGCATTCTTCCACTTGAAGATTTAATTGAGAATCAATTAAGTCTTTACACCATCCTTTCTATCTAATTACTGTAATGTTACGTTTCTGCTAGGCCAATAGATGATCGACACCATATAAACTTGTTACTGTTGATCGGCTTCGTAAATATATCTGCTAGGTTTTCATTAATGTGAATTTTCTAAATATCCACACTGCCTTCTTCCACCTTCTCATGAACAAAGTGATACTGAACTCATATGTGCTATGTCCTTGAATGAAATGCCGGATTCTTTGTAAGATGCAAAGCTCTCTGACTGTCACAAAACATAACAACCTTCTCTTGTTTGTGCTTGAGCTCCTCCAGTAACATCTGCATCTATATTGCCTCTTTGCTAGGTTGTATAGCTACTACATATTCTGCTTCCGTCGTAGATATAGCCATGATAGACTGTAGTTTTGAAACCCAACTTACAGCTCCTCCAGCAAGAGTAAACACATAACCTGTGGTGGACTTACTTTTATTAAGATCACCTGCATAATCTGAATCAACATAATCTTTAACAGTAAAGTTTGATCCTCCATAACACATTGCAACATTTGAGGTACCCTTGATATATCTCAGGATCCTCTTAACTGTATTCCAATGCTCTATATCAGGATTAGCCATGTATCGACTAACCACTCCCACTGCTTGTGCAATGTAAGGTCTTGTACATACCATGACTAACATTAAACTTCACACTGTTGATGCATACGGTACTCTAAATATCTCTATCCTCTCTGCTTCATTGCTAAGACCCATACTTGAGGATAACTTGAAATTAATAGAAAGTGTGGTAGAAATTGACTTACAGTCTTGCATCTTGAAGCGTCGCAAGATTTTCTTTAAGTAGTTTTCTTGAGAAAGCCAAATCTTCCTATTATTTCTGTCTCGGTGAATTTGCATTTCTAGAATCTTGTTTGCTGGTCCCAAGTCCTTCATTTCAAATTCCCTAGCCAACTGTGCCTTTTAATTTGTAAGACGATCTTTGTTGGGGCCTGCTACCAACATGTCATCAACATACAACAACAAAATAATAAAATCATCATTACCAAATCTCTTGTAATAAACATAAGGATCTGAACTATGTTTGTTGTATCCAAGGCTTATAATGAAGGAGTCAAATCTCTTATACCAACACCTCGGCGCCTGTTTGAGACTGTATAGAGATTTATTCAACCTGCAAACCAAGTTCTTGTTTCCCTATTCTTCAAAACTTTCTGGTTGGAGCATGTAAATTTCTTCTTCCAACTCTCCATGGAAAAATATAGTTTTGACATCTAACTGCTCCAAGTACAAGTCAAATATAACACACATTGCCAGGACCACTCGAATTGTTGTGAGTCGAACCACCGGAGAAAATATCTCATTAAAGCCTATACCTTCTTTTTGAGCGAATCCTTTTACCACCAATCTTGCATGATACTTCTCCGCTTGATCATTATCATTGTGTTTGATATTATAGACCCATTTGTTTCCAATGCCTTTCTTTCTTGTGGTAATTGAACAAGATCCCATGTTTTATTTTTATGAAGAGCTTCAATTTCTTCTCGCATTGCTACCATCCACAAAGATGATACTTGGCCTTTCATATCCTCGTAAAAAGTTGAAGGCTCTCCATCCTCTGTTAATAGACAGTATGTAATATTGCCCTCCATAGAATAATTTGAGTGCCAAACCGATTCTCTTCTCTCCCTAATTGACCATCGAACTTGTGGAGTTTCGATTTCATCTTTTTCTTGTTCTTCGTGATCTGGTGCTGCTTTTAAAGAAACTGGTTCAATTGTAGTAGTCTCTAATTTTTCTTTCTAAGTGCTACCTTCTTTTGCTTGTATCTTATTTTCAACAAATATAACATCCTGCTGATTACCACCTTGCGGGTAGTGGGATACCATAAACAATACCCCTTGACTTCATCACCATACCCTAAGAAAATACATTTCCTGGATTTTGAATTCAACTTTGATTTTTCTTGGGTGTTGTCAAAACATAAGTAAGACTTCCGAATATATGTAAGCAAGAATAATCATCTGATTTTTTTGGCCATATCTCCATTGGCATTTTTAGATCAATTATGGTTGATGGTGATCGATTGATCACATAACAGGCAGTTTTGACTGCTTCTGTCCAGAATGATTTTTCCAATCCCACAGTTGCCAACATAGCTCATGTCAGTTCCAACAAGGTTCTATTCATCCGCTCTGCTACTCCATTGAGATCTGATAGACTGGGGTGAATCATATCCTGACTTTTTCCTTTTTTATTTGAAATGACGTTTGTTGTGGAGTATATGCCACTATGAGCAACCTTTTAATACCTTTCTGTTTATAGAAGTTATCAAATTCATCACCACTGTATTCTCTTCCATTATCTGTCCTCAAACACTTGATCTTTTTTTTAGATTCAAGTTTCACCCGCGTTTTGAATTCTTTAAAAATTGGAAAAACATCTTTCTTTCTCTTGATTGGATACATCCAACTTCTCCTAGAGTAATTATCGATACATTACACTAAATATTTTGCTCCTCCTATAAACTCCACCGGTGTTTGCCAGATATCAGAGTGGATCAGATCTAATATTTCTTTTCTTTTAAAAGATGAAATGCTAAACTTCAATCTATGTTGCTTACTGGTAACACAATGCTCACAAAAGGCTAGTGAAACATTTTTGAGCCCTGAAACAAGCTTTTGCTCAACAAGAATCTTCAAACCTCGTTCCGACATATGACCAAGTTTACAATGCCACATCATCATTGATTCTTCAAATAACTTGCTGATGCGGTTGATGCTTCTCCTTCTTGATGTGTTTTACCTTTAATCACATATAGATTTACAGCAATTTTTCTGCTTTTATCACTCCAAGTTGATTCCACCATGAGTCTTATATGAATCTCCATTATTATCTAATTGTCCCAAAGACAATAGATTCTTCCTCAAGTCTTTTACATGTCGTACCTCTTGGATGGTGCGTACCGTGCCATTATATATCTTTATTTTGATGGACCCGATATCAATAACATCCAAAGCATGATCGTCTCCTATGAACACATATCTTCTTGAGATAGGTTTATATTGATGGAACCATTCTCTCCAGAAAGTCATGTGCCATGTTGCTCCTGTGTCTAAGATCCAGACATCAGTGAAATATTTTCTACCTTCATTATTTTATATTTCTTCACTAAATAAATGTCACGCCCCGGGAGGGTACCCTAGACGTGACCGACACTTGAAAAGCATTTTTGACCTTCAAGCGAACCACCTGACTCAATCATTCTACCATTCAGTCATATACGCTCAAAGGAAGGCTCAATCATAACATGCTATTTACAATACGGGGCCCGAAGGCCAAACATGTTTAACTTAACAAAATAAGTATAATAGGACTCCTCAAAATAACAGTCCAACCTCCCCACACTCTAGTCTATGAAGCCTCTATCAAAGTCTAGAAGGTGCCAATGACAAGCCCATGGCTACCAAAAATCAAAATAAAGGAAACGACAACAAAACTATACAAGAAAGCTCAACATCCTCCGGAGACTAGGAGGACTCACCAACTAGCTGGGAGTGTATGTGGATCTTCAATGGAGCATCGGTTGATGATCTCTAGTACCTGTCTCTGCACCATGAAATGATGCAGGCCAAATGGCGTCAGTACATGTAATGTATGAGTATGTAAAATGGCCGGATGAAACAAACATCAAGAAGACATCAATATCAACTCAGGATCTCAACTCATATACATATACATAACAACTCACTCAAGTGTCCTAAGTCTAACAAGAATAGTTTAGACGGGACTAAATCATAAGCCACTCAACTCGACTGACTCGGAGCACTATCAAGACCTAAATGGGAGTTTCTCTTATCTGACAACCATCACCTATGAGCCAGTGATAGTACAATAATCAGACGTCGTTGCCACGTCCGTCCATACCTTGCCAGGGCATGAATGCCTCCCTAATCACGGATTCTATCGATTAGTCAAGTCCTATCATTTTAGGACAATAAAATGGGAAATATCCGACTTTAACGGTTTGATCCCACGGGAAGCATCCGACTTTAATGGTTCCATTCCTACCTATGTTGGTGGCATAGTTTCTGGGGTTCGAGTATGGACTATACTCTTAGCCGCTTCGGTGCTCGATACTCCTCCCATGACTCCATGATCATAAGACTCCCTCCAATCATCTCAAACAAGCCCTCACAGCTAGTTTCATGTGGGACATTGCCAACTCATCAACTCTATTCTCATTTCAACTCAATTAAGTCATAATGGCAAGTTCCATTTAGGACCTCGTCCACTCGTCAATTCTATCCTCCAATCAACTCAATCAAGCCTCATTTAAATAAGCATTTATGACATTTCCTCAAGACTCATCACAACTCTATGACTTTAGCTCAACAATTCAAGTAGAATAACACATTTAAGGAAATTGACTTAAACAACATAATCACATGGCTAAAGAGATCAACAAAACATAATAACAAGTCATCTCCATCAACTCATACTAATATGAAGGTTTTAGGAACTTCTTAGGTCAACAACATCAACACCAATAAAGTCAAATTAATAGGAGACAGAACTCATTCAAACATAAACCATACTAAGAAACTCCATTCTCATGGACCTCTAACCTCAAAGCAAGAGTAGGGCACATGGGTGGATTCAACCCATGTTTTGGATAGCCTTACATACCTTAGAATAGATTCTTGAAGAAATCTTGTTGTTGGGTCTTCAATGGGAACTTGGGGTCTTGAAGCTTTTGGGACAAATCTTTGTTGAAAATGGAGAAGAAGAAAAAGATGATGAAGAGAGAGTTTTCTAGGGCTTTTCTAGAGAGAGAGAGTGGGGGCTGAAAATATGTCCCCAAAATGTTCAAGGATGATACATATATAATTTAGGACAAATTCCCAAATTGCCCCTTCTCAAAGTTCTAAAAAATAGGCAAAAATGCTCCTGGCGCGATAGTGGCGCGTCGCGCCATTGCAGCGCCAAGCCGATTATGCCTAAAACCTGCACACCTTGTAGTGGCGCACCGCGCCAGAGACCAAACTACTGAGGCATGTTTCTGGTGCGATAGTGGCGCATCGCGCCCTTACAACGCCAAGGCCATATTTTCTGGGTTCTGGAAATTTGGCCTGAAAAACCCTGCATAACTTTTAGTGGCGCATCGCGTCAAGGACCAAACTACTGAGGCATGTTCCTGGCGTGATAGTGGCGCGTCGCACCAAGCCCAGTTTTCCAGCAATTGCAACTCAGGCCTGAAATCCCTGCCGTGTTAGTTTGTGTTAGGATCGTTATATCTTTTGACTCCAAACTCCAAAATGTACATTCTTGGTGGCGTTGGAAAGAAGACTCGACGACCCTTAATTTAATAGGTTGTGGGCCACCCAGATTGTCGTCTTTCAAAAGATAGGATCGTTAGAAGTCGACCCCTTATATGAACTCATCCTAAAACTTAGACACGACGAATCTTTTGGATTTGGTATGATCCTAGGAGTCCTTCATGACCCCACATCACCTCCAACGCTGCTAAACTCTCAAAGACTCATCTTACTCATGCAAATGCTCCACAATACTCGAGTTTGACCCTATCCGAATACCAGAAAGGTCCGAATCTTAGGGAAATTTTTTGAGGGGTGTTACAATAAAATATCACCATCATTCTAGGTACTTGCAACATTACCTTGAGCATTTGATGACTCAGGGTGTTCACTCTTTTTCGTGAACCAACAATCTTTCTTGATGTACTCTTTTTTGCCACAGTTGTGAGACTTGATATTCTTTTTACTTCTTGATTTAGATCTACTATAATTGTGACTCCCACTGGGGCCACGTTCCGTTGGTCTTCCTCTCACCATCGTCAAAGCTTCAGCTTGCTGCGAACTTGCTTGTCTGTCTTCCTTATTTTTGCGTCGATTTTCTTCTTCTAAGACAACGACTGGAACTTCTTCAAAAACTAGAATATCTATATTGTTCACCAGGTTGATAATGAGTTGATCATATGAGTCAGGAATACTTTGAAGTAGAAGCTTCTCATGTTCAGTCCCTTCTATTTTGCAGCCCATTGTTGTAAGTTGCGAAAATAGAGTATTCAAAGTATTGATGTGTTCAGTAATCGACATGGACTCTGCCATTCGAAGAGTATACAATCTTCTTTTTAAGAAGATTTTATTATGCAAAGACTTGACCTCGTACAATCCCGTAAGAGTATCCCATATTTTCTTCACCGTCTGTTTTTCTGCCATACTAGACAACACTTGATCAGCTAGTGTCAAGTGTAGATCAACAACTGAGTTGCTGTCTATGTCGTTTCACTTGCTGTCATCAATAAAGTCTGTGGGTCTGCCTTCAATTGCAACTAAGCAATTGTCTTTTCTCAATATCGCTCTTATTTTCAATTTCTACAATGAGAAATTAGTCCTATTGAATTTCTCAACGTCAAACTTTGTTGTACTCGACATTGTCATTTGCTTCACACCCTTCTATATTGTTTTTGAATATTTTTGCGAACAATCGCGACAAACTATTCTATCACTGAAATTTACTATTTACGTGAATAATATTTTTCACCAAATTTTACTATTCACAAAAATTTACTATTTAGAGATATACCTTCGCATAAAACAAATAGAATAATCGAGGGATCTGATACCACTCTTAGGGGGAGGAAGCACCACAACTAAAGTTTGATATAATAATAAATAATAAAAATAAATTAGACAAGAGAATTTTACATGGAAACCCCTCAAACAGATAGAGGGGAAAAACCACGGGGTAGAAGTATTTTACTATGATAATACGGGAGTACACTATTCTCAAATACAAGGAGAAAACAACAATAAACACTTCTCTCTTGTAAAACGAATAACTCACTAAAGAGGACACTCACTACAATATTTATCTTGGTGTATAATTCTTTTTGTGTTCTTACTCTTTTAGATTGTATTTTTGTGGGATGGTCTAAATGAGGGCAAGAGGCCCTCTATTTATAGGAAACTAGAAACGCGTAAAATACGCATTTTCTTGTCAAAAGTTGTTAAAGGAGGCAACAACTTTTGAAACGCATAAAATACGTATTTTCTTTTGGACGGTGCATTTGCACCTCCCTTTTTTTACTTTCTTGCACAATGTCTTCGGAGAAGGCAGAGCCCATGTTATGCTTCAATTCTCATTACCAGAAATGCTTAGTCCTTGAAAAAGATTCAGGCCACACGTGTATGGTAAGGCAGAGGACTGCAAATCTTTTTTTCCCCGGTTCAAATCCGGGTGAAGATACAATTAAGTAAATAAACTTTAACAACTACTCCTGAGGTTGGATGTTTTTATTGGTATCCCTTGGATATTTGGCGTTTGTTAAAGGTGAAAAAGAATTTCTGCAAAAATAATTCAGTTAGATAATAGTATTTTCAGTTTTGCACATGCTGAATTGCTTTCGGTGTTCAGTTTTTTGCAAAACCTGCAAAAACTTGCAGAAAAATTGGAGCATTTCTTTTTATTGAAAAATTTCATCAGTTTCTTAAAACAAACAACATGAAGCTTGTCTCTGTTGAGATCCACAAGATTAAGGAACAGTCCGTTGATTTGGTTCTATTAAATCTTTTATGCAACAAGTAGGTGTACGTACATCTCTATTTTGCTATGAAATATTTTCTTGGTGTGTTGCTAAAAAAACATGCTACTTTACGGGAGAGGTATTATTTCACCAATCACTTCACAAGCAGGGGAGAAGTCAGAATTTTCACTAAGGGTTAAAAATATGAAACACTAAACACACAAAGATGCAATTTTCCGCGGAAGGGGTTCATCCGAACCCCTCAGCCCTACCTGTCTCCCACCCTGTTCATAAGTATCATTCATACCTAACAATTTCCACAAAATGGTGAATCAATGTATAACTTGTACAAACCTTTCCATTTTCCAAGTCAATCATAAGCATTTGTTCGTAAAGATACTTATTTGAACGCTGATGCTTCTGGAACTCTAATAGAGGGGATGATAGCTCTTGGATTTTTTCGCAATACTGAATGCTCACTTTAAAAGCAATCAATTAATTTGTTTTTTCTGAATTTGTTTGTATTCATGTGCCTCATTGGGATGAAGAGAGAGAGTTGTAGTTACGTTGGATGGTGGTCACTGGCTGGACCAGTTAGTTGCTAAGTGCGTGTAGTTTTCCGTTGTTAATGTGAAATGCAAAGCTTAAAATTTTGAAATTGTGAATCTTGTTGCCTTGGTATGACCGCGTTTACTTTATTGATGCTCTGAATATTTAGGAACTTTCTTTTATCTTAACAGCCAAGATCATGCCTGTTGTACAAAATCAGCATTTATTACTCTGCACCCTACTAATTTGCAATGCTGCTGCCATGGAAGTAAGCAATATTATCATAGTGTCCCTCTGGAGGCATAATTTTGTAGCACTATTTGGATATCCGTTTAGTTTCTGAAATTCATCTAAATCCTTGCAGGCACTTCCCATCTTTCTCGACAGCCTAATTACAGCTTGGGGTGCTATACTTATTTCTGTCACATTGATTCTTCTGTTTGGTGAGGTGAACTTATTTTTCCCGTGTTTAAGATTGAAAACCAAATATATGGGGAGTGGGCGTCCTGCCTTTACCTTCCCATGCATTACAAAAGTTTCATCTACGGATTACTTTATGATAACTAAACTAGTTATTGTTAGAATTTATTAGGTGAATCAGAGCTGATTTACGCTTATAGTACTGGTTTGCCTTCTATGCTATTGCTGAAATTTGACGTTTTGGTGTACTGAGTCATCTGCATTGAGGATTGTTGAATTCACCAAATGTTGAATTTACTTGCACTGATTGGTTACTCTTCTGTGGTTGAGCAGATCATACCTCAATCTGTTTGCTCTAGATATGGACTGACCATTGGTGCAACTATGGCCCCAGTTGTCCGCGTTCTTGTTTGGATCTGCTTTCCTATTGCATATCCGATAAGCAAGGTGAACTTATTTATTTTACGAATTAACTTTCTTTGGTTTATAAGAAATGGTCTTTTGTATTAGAACCTTTCCAATGTTGGCCTATCGTACCAACTGCTGATTGTATTTACAAGTTAATGTGTCTAATATAATGCTGGTCTAAGCCTGTTAGTTTCTATTATTTGCAGCTATTGGACTATCTGCTAGGTCATCAAAACAGTTGTCTTTTCAGACGAGCTGAGTTGAAAACTTTAGTACATTTTCATGGAAATCAGGTAGGTTTTTAATGGCTAAACAATTATTGTGTTGTAGATATATAGTTTTAGCCTGTGCTATATATTGTTACAATGAATCTTACTGTTTTCTATTTCTGGTGTTGAATATTTGCTCTTTTTAAATGCTGAATATTAGAGTCTACTTCTTATTTTCTGCTCTTTCCTGTAGATCTTGATCTGATTTTGTTATGGCTTCGAACCTCTTGCATTGTTTACGTTATGTATCCCATTCCTTGGTCCATTTCTACAGGCTGGTAAAGGTGGAGAGCTAACAAATGACGAGACAACTATAATTGCTGGTGCTTTGGAGCTTCACGAGAAAAGAGCCGGTGATGCTATGACCCCCATATCTGAAACCTTTTCAATTGATCTTGACGGGAAGTTGGACAGGTTTGCATACTTTAAAATGTCCATATAGAGAAATCTTTGCATGATTATTCGAGCTGTTTCTTACTCTATTATTTTTTCCACAGAAATTTGACCAATTTAATTTTGGAGAAAGGGCATAGCAGGATACCAATCTACTATGATCAACCTACAAACATAGTTGGACTTCTTCTGGTACTAATTCTCTTATTTCCACAGTCCTGGCAAATTTTGCACGCCACATAATTGAAAGCATAGTTTTTGCTTAAGTAATTAGTTATTATAATGTACGGGAAAATATCCACTTATTACTTTTGATTCACAGTTCTACATGTCGCTTTTGCTTTGGAGCCAGTCGTCTTTGTCTTTTCATGACCCAAGATACCAGAAAAAGGTCTTTTATCCCCCAAATAAACTCTTTTAAGTTAAAAGATAGTGGCTACATGAAGCCAAAGTAAGGTGTTGTGTGAGCTTAAAGATGATTTGGGGGCTATTTTCTTTACAAAAAGTGTTATGGCCCTGTATTATTATTACCCTTTCTACATTTTCTTGAAGACAGAAACATGTGGCTATACAAACACCTGTTGTTCTACCAAATGTTGTTTCTCCCACATGTACAAAACTTATCTATATCCTGAAAGAGTGAATATTAACTAGCAGACTCCAAAACCTCACAAAGTGCTAGCCAAGCAACATACAGTGTTTAGCAGCTCCAAAATAACATCAACACTGAAGATTATGTAGGAGCACTGAGGCAAATGATATCATACTCTTGACTGACTGACAAATAGTGGCAAAAATTTTACTTATGCACTTGAACTAAGAGGCGGTTAAAGTTTACTAGGCAAAGTGCCAACTTACTTTTTACCCTAGTCCTTTCAATTTCTCTTATTTTCATTTACCCCAATCAAGTAGACAAGTTAAAATCCCATTTGATTTGGCAATACAATAGTTCCATTTCTCTGATAATACAATAAGTCATCCGTTGACATACTTCTCTCGTGACCTTGTAGGTTAAGAACTTATTAACCATCCATCCAGCAGATGAAACCCTTGTAAGAAGTGTTACCATCCGAAAGATCCCGAGGTATATTTTGTGTTTCTGATGTGCAGATACTAAGCATGTACTATTTGGATGCTTTGTCATGCTATATTTGAATGTATTGTCATGCTACAAAATGTTGTGATTAAGAAGTATCAATAAGTCTTGTTGCTTCTCCCTGTCTATTCAATTTCTCCTTTTACAAGATGAAGTACTCAAAGACATGTCTGTATGTATTTTGTTGATCATTAGCAGCCTGTTGCGCTTTTAGGTCTAGAAAATATTTGCCTCAGCATGCCTTTCCAATAAGTTGTGTCAATTCTGTATGCCTCCTCATTCACATGAAGTTTAATAGTAGTCTATGGATATTAGAAAAACTGTGACTAACTTCCCAGTTATACAAGACTAGTAAAACTCCTAAACTGCCAATACTGTTGTTATGAACCAAGAATACCAAGTACAAACAATAAGAACAAAAGGTAAGAGCTCCAAGTTGGATACTTTTCCATTTAGAGAAATACCTGTACACTACCCAAAATATTCAGTGTAAATTGTAGATAGAAAGAAATTCTGACTAGTAATGCGGCTCATCATGAGAATGCAAACTAGCCAAATTGCTAATCATAGTTACCTAACATACATCAACTAGGAATTTCTTTCGATATTTTGTGTGTGTGTGTGTGTGTGGGGGGGGGGGGGGTTGGAACAAATCGATCATGATTGACCTCTTTTATGGTGCAGGGTCTCATATACCATGCGATTGGATGACATCTTGAATGAGTTTCAGAAAGGTCATAGTCATATGGCTGTGGTTACAAGAGAATGCAACAAAAAGACCGACCAGCCTGCTAGCAATAGCCTTGCTCATAGTGAGCATCTTCTGTTTTCTGTTACTTAATTCTCACATGCAAACTTCTTATGATATGAACGTTCCGCTTTGTTTTCCCTATCTAGATTCTGTTCAGGATGTGAGAGTAGACATTGAAGACGAAAGACCTCTTCCCGAGAAAAGTACATCATTGCAGAAGGGCAAGAGTCTTGCCAATGGTGGAAACACTTCAGCCAGGAGAAATAGGAATAGGAGCAGGAGGTGCTCCAAAGATATGTACGCCGACATTTTGCGGATAGATGAAAATGGTCTGCCAAATATCCCTGATGATGAAGAGGTTGTTGGGATAATAACTATGGAAGATGTTATTGAAGAGCTCTTACAGGTAAAATCACTCAAGATTTTGGATTTAAATGTTTTCCATGATTTCCCCACTACCAAGGTATTAAAATGTCAATTGTGTCTTTTCTGTAGGAGGAGATTTTTGATGAGACGGATCATGCAAAGCATTTATAGCAGCACTTCTTTTGTATTTAATATAACAAACTAATATGTGTAATTGCTACATTTTGTATGTATCAGAAAAATTCACTCTACTGGACTAGCATAAGTACTTAGTTACCAGTGTATACACTCGCCGTATTCACTGGATTGAAACAACTTGACATCCAAATTCTTTAAATTTAGTGATTTAAAACAAAATATTAATAGGAGGAATTAAGTATATAGAAATACACACACAAAATAGATTATTTAGGGTTGTCTTTTTATTTTTACATACTTGGTTGTTTTTAGTATAGTTGAAGGGGAGCCTTGGAGTAACTGGTAAAGTTGCTGCCATGTGACCAGGAGGTCACGGGTTCAAGCCTTGGAAACAGCCTCTGGCAGAAATGCAAGACAAGGCTGCGTACAATAGACCCTTGTGGTCAGGCCCTTCCCCGGACCCCGCGCATAGCGGGAGCTTTAGTGCACCGGGCTGCCCTTTTTTTTTGGTTGTTTTTAGTATAGTATTCATAAATGACATAAAACCTTTAATTAACCTAGCTCACAGAGTAATATTAGTATTTATAAAACTTGAGATTAACACTAGTTAATAAGATCTTAGACATGTGTCTGTAATATATCACTACTAAAAATCGCCTCAATAATGACCCAGAAAAATGTTGGAAAAACGTGGACTAACACAAAATATATATGATCCAAATAATTATATAAAATAAGAAAATAATGACACCAAGTATTTTATGTGGAAACCCTTTTAAATAAGGGAAAAACCATAAGCCAAGAGGAGCAACTGATATCACCATAGTAAGGAATTTTACACTGGGTATACCGAGTACAATACTAAAAAAAAATGACTATCACACTCAAAAGGAATAACACTTTTTTGATTTACCACCTTACTAAAATATCGTTCACACTATATTTTTCTTCACAGACTATATTCTTATATATAGTCTTTGAAAACCTCACAACTCTCTAAATATTTTTCTTTCTCTCTCTCTCTGAGTTGATGCGTATTCCAAATGAGCTGCTAAGCTTTTTATATAGAGAATATATTTTCCATTTGATGTCATTGATGACATCAATGACAAATGATAGTTCAAAGGTAGGAGCCCATAAATGTAGACTTTCTACATTTGCTGCATTTTGTTGAAGACAAAGGTGAGCTGCAACTTTTGACAACAATTGCAGCAACAAGTGTTGATTAAAATTCATGGGATGGACCCCACAAATCTCTCCCTCCAGTCCCATGCACCAGAAGGAGGTATCTTCATCTTCTTAGAGAGAGCTCATGCCAACAAGTTCTTTGCACAATTCAAACTTGTCCCTTGTTACTACTTAGGTCAGCATATTTGTAGGATTCTCATTTGTAGAAATCTTTTCAACCTGCATAGATTCGTCTTTTATTTTTTCTCGACTTCAGTAATATCTCACGTGTATGTGTTTCACCCTTGCATGGTACATAGAGTTCTTGCTCAAGTCTATTGCACTTTGACTGTCACAATAGACGACATTCTCCTTCTGATGCAAGCCAAGCTCTTGAAGAAATTGCTTGAGCCATATCATCTCCTTGCCAGCTTCAGTAGACGCAATATACTTAGCTTCAGTTGTAGAGAGTGCAACACACTTCTGCAACTTCGATTGCCATGATATATCTCCCCTGAAAAAGTTAACAAATATTCAGTAGTGGATTTTCTATTATCAAGGTCATCTGCTATATCAATATCTATATAGTCCTTCAAGATTGAATTTGATCCTCCAAAACACAAACATTTATCCGAGCTTCCTTTTAGATACTTGAGTATCCACTTTACAGCTTCCCACTGCTATTTTTCTAGATTGTCGAGAAATCTGATGACAACACCAACTGCGTCAGCAAAATCAGGTCTAGCACATACCATTGCATACATTAGACTTTCGATGACGAAGGAATATGAAACTTTGGCCATGCTCTCTTTTTTCTCCCTAGCTGTAGGACACATCTTCTTGCCCAACTTCATATTGAAGCGCTTATAGGCTTAGCATTCTTCATGTTGAAGCGCTTCACTACACGTTCAATGTACTTCTCTTGTGACAGATAAATGTTCCTTTTATCTCTGAAATGAGTAATTCTCATGCCCAAAATTTTCTTGGCATGAACCAAGTCTTTCATAGAAAAAGACTTACACAACTCTTTCTTCAACTTGTCAATCTTGACAGTATTCCTGCCCAAAATCAACATATCATCCACATATAGCAAGAGGATGATAAAATCATCGTCAGAAAATTTTTGTACAAAATACACAATGATCTGAAGAAGTCTTCTTGTAGTCTTTCTCCCCTATAATAGATTCAAACTTCTTATACCACTGCCTAGGAGCTTGCTTTAGCCTGTAGAGACTCTTTTTGAGTTTGCACACAAAATTTTCTTTACCATTTACTTTGAAGCCCTCAGGTTGTTCCATATAATCTCTTCTTCTTGGTTACCATGAATAAAAACCATCTTCACATCCATCTACTCAATCTCTAAATTTAGACTAGCATTCAAATCAAGAACTGTACGAATGAAAAACATTTTCATGATAGGAGAAAATATTTTGTCAAAGTCAATACCCTTTCTTTGACTAAATCCCTTAACAACCAATCTAGCTTTATACCTAGGCTTCAAGCTTTGTTCTTCAACTTTAACTTTGAACACCCACTTGTTCTTCAAAGCTCTCATGCCCTTAGGCAATTTTACCAACTCCTAAGTGTGGTTGTCATGGAAAGATTTCATCTTATCTTGCATGGATTTAATCCATTGATTTTTATATTCATCTTCCATGGCCTCCTTATAACACTCAGGTTCACCCCCATCAGTGAGTAGTGCATACTCATTAGGTGAATAATGAGAGGAACGAATATGTTGTCTTATAGACCTCCTAAGAGGAATATTTGATTCATCCACAACTTTATGAGTAGGAGCATCATCAATAACAACATCAGTGTTATTATCAATATCAACATATTGATCTGGGACTTGATTCTAAGCATCACCATGATCATTAGGCCCATCAACATCATGCACACTTGTATGAAAAACTTGATTAAGATGGACTACGACATCAGAAATTAAAGATTCTAGCTTCTGCACTTTGTCAATATCTTTAATGGTTTGATTCTCCGTAAGACAATATCACAGCTTCTCACAAGCTTCTTATCAATTGGATCATATAGCCTGTAACCAAATTCATTAAGACCATATCCAAAAAAAATGCACTGCCTTGTCTTGGCATCTAACTTTGACCTCTTATCTTTCGACACATGTACAAAAGCTTTGCAACCAAATACTCTTAAATATAGTCATAAGAAACATCTTTGCCATACCAAACTCTACTAGGAACATCACTTTGCAAAGAAACAACAGAAGATAAGTTAATAACATGTGCAGCGGTCAACAATGCTTCACCCCAAAAGGAGTTCGACAACTTTGCTTTAGAAAGCAAACATTTAACTCTTCCCAACAAGGTCCTGTTCATCCTCTCAGCAACCTTTACGCTGAGGAGTCTTAGGAGGAGTCTTCTGGTATCTAATACTTTGATGCTTACAGTATTCGTCAAATGGTCCACTATATTCACCACCATTATTAGTATGAATACATTTCAGTTTATTTCCAATTTCTCTTTCAATTGAGCCTGAAACTGTTTAAAGACACCAACACTTGGTCTTTAGACTTCAAAATACAGACCCATAGCTTTTTTGAGCAGTTATTAATAAAAGTGACAAAGTAGAGTGCACTACCCAGAGTCCTTGTCTTCATTGGACCCCTAAATCAAAGTGCACCAACTCAAGCAACTCTGTCTTTCTTGAAGGAGGATTAAATGTCACACTCCGAGAGGATACCCTAGACGTAACCAACACTCAGAAACCATTTCTGGCTCTCAAGCAAACCACATATCCTAATCAGACATCCGTTCATCCATTCAATCAGCGGAAGACTTAAAATAAAGAGAATATTTGGCGGGCAACTCAAATCATCAATCTAACTCAAAGAATAAAGGTCATGGGCCAACAAATCAACTCCAATATTTGTCATTTAAAACTAGTTTGACAAGAATAATTCATGGAACGAAATACTCAATCGACCCATCACTATTTAGTCTATGAAGCCTCTATCACTACTATCTAATTGGTGCCAATGACATGTTTATGGCTACCTCAAATCAAAATGAAAAGGGCTAAACTCAAAGCAAGAATAACATAAGCGGTGTCCTCCGAATGCAGGGGAGGACTCACCAATATGCTGAGTGTGTATGGATCCTCAATGGTGCTTCTATTGACGATCTCTTAAACCTGTCTCTACATCATGAAATGATGCAGGTCTAAATGGATGTGAGTACATGGAATGTAAGAGTATGTAATATGACAGAATGAAACATACCTCAAGAAAGAATAACATCGGTCCAAATATCTCAAATCGGAAAGATAAGAGAGACTCAAATAAGGCGTCATAAGTCTAAAGTACGAATACATTTTTAGACAAAGACCAATCACACATCATAAAATCCAATCCAGTCTAATCATGTACGATATAATTCAATTAAATCATTCAATCCAATTCAATCATGTATCATTCGATCCACTCCAATCATATACCGTTAACTCAAAGTCAATTACATATCCTCTAATCCAATCCTATCACATATCCAACCAAATCATGTACAATCCAATCATTCTTCGTCTAGCCTAATCCAATCATATACCACCAACTCACTAATCAACTCTAAGAACTCAACTCAATAAATATGCAAATTTAACTATGCAATGTTTTATAATTCAACTCAATCATCTACAATCACAATAAAGCCAATCATATCAAGCACAATCCATTCAATTGGGAGTTTCTCTAACCGATAACTATCACCATGTGAGCGAGTGATAATACAATAATTCGACGTTGTTGCCATATCCGTCCATACCTTGCCAAGGTATGAATGCTCAACCAAATCATGATTCCAATCCAACCAAGTCCTATAATGTCAGGATAGTAAAATGGGAAACAATCGACTTTAACGGTTCGATCCCATGTGAAGCATCTGACTTTAATGATTCCATCCCCTCCTACGTTTGGCGACGTAGTTTATTGGTTCGAGTATGGACTATACTCTTACCCAATTCGGTGATCGATACTCCTCCCAAGACTCAATATGCTAATATCTATGAAGTGAGTAAGATACTCAAAATACTCATTTAGTCTCATTGGACTCTTTTCAAAACTCAACTCAAATCTGGCCTCATTGGACTTTCTTTCAAATCGACTCATGTCAAATCATCAAACTCTTCTCTTTAAAATTTATACAATCTCAAAAAAATTGACATGTTAAAGTAAAAATACTCAAAATACTCGTGTTCAAAATAATCAAAAGACTCCTTAAACTCAACTCATGCTTAAACTCTTTTTAAATCATAGATGAAAATAATTACTCTTTAAACTCAAAATAGTGTATAAATAGTGTATGCAAAAATGTTTCCAAAATCATTTATTTTCAAAATGTTCATAAGACTCCAACCACATCAAATTAGGTAAATCACATATCACATAATCACATTAGACTCTAATCCATTTCATCACACAACCTCCTCATCAACATAATCTCTTCATCAATCATTCTACATATATTAAATAATCACCATTCACATCATCATTCACACCAACATCAAAACATCACCATTCACATCATTATCAACATCATCATCAAACATTATCATCACATCATTGTCAAATTCATCATCACATCAATCGCCAAACATCTACTCCAAAAATCCTTATTTTTGTCCTATGTTCAATTTATAGAAGCAAAAGGATATTCTTAACTATCCAATTCATTCTTTTTATTCCAATCAATACACATATACACAAAACCATCCATCTCAACCTCAAGACAATTATGATGAAGAAATCTTATCTTGGGTTCATGTGAATGAAACATGAATCCATACTCCCAACAAAACTCAACTCAAGAATACCGTTGATACCTATAAATCTATATCCAAAGATCTATTTGTAGTTAATAATATGAAAGATAACTATTTAGTAACTTAAGTCCTTAAAATTATCCATCAATTTCTAGCATATGAAAATATTCTAGGGTTTAGGAAAAGTTTCAAGAAAACCATCCTAAAAGGTTCAAATCTTTCACAACTCCTATCCAACACATACATGGGCATATAGAAGAACTCAATCCATATTTTAGGTTAGCCTTACATACCTTGTGAAGACTTTGAAGAGACCATGATGTTAGACCTTCAATGGAAGGCTTGAATCCTTGATACTCTTGAAGGCACCCTTTGTTGGAGAAGGATTTGGAGAAGAAGAAGAAGAAGAAGAAGAAGAGAGGGAAAATATTAAGGCTTTTAGAGAGAGAGAGGGACTGAAAAATGGTTTCAAAATGTCCAAGGATAGTGTATATATAATTTGGGGAAATATCCAAATTCCCCTTTCTCAAAAATCTGGAAAATAGGCTAAAATGCTCCTGGCGCGATAGTGGCGCATCGCGCCACTGCGGATCCAAGTCAAATTTAGGCTTTAAAACTTGCACATCTGAGAGTGGCGCGTTGTGCCAAGGACCAAACTACTGAGGCTATTTTGTGGCGCGATAGTGGCGCGTCGCGCCCTTATAGCGCCAAGCCTAAGTTTTCTGGGTTCTGGGAAATAGGCTTAAAAACCCATCACATCTCGTAGTGGCGCACCGCGCCAGGGACCAAACTACTGAGGCTTATTCCTAGTGCGATAGTGGCGCATCGCGCCACTACGGCACTAAGCCCAGGCTTCCTTTAATCACAACCCAGGCCTGAAATTCCTGCAGTACCCGTCCGTCTTAGGATCTCATATCTTTTGACTCTGAACTCCAAAAATTACACTCTTGGTGGCGTTGGAAAGAAGACTCGACGACCTTTAATTTAATAGGTTGTGGGCCACCCAGATCATCATATTTCAAATGATATGGTTGTTAGAAGTCGACCCTTAGACAAACTCCTTCGACAACTTACCCAAGACGAATTCTTTTGGACTTAGCTTGGTTCTAAGTATCTCTTATGACCCCACATCACCTCTAACACTCTTTAATTACTGAGGAACTCATCCTAACTCATGCACACGCTTCACAATAATTGAGTTTGACCCTACATGAATACAAGAAAGGTCCGAATCTTAGGAGAAAATTTTGGGGGGTGTTACAATATCTCCCTCTTGGGATCATTCGTCCTTGAATGACGAGTAAACTAAGAATGGAAATCGAGGTACAAATCACAATTAGAATTCAGTCAATCAACCAAATCAGGAATTCTAAACAATCAACCATTCCAATTCAAGAATGGCCAAATCAATTCAAGGCAAGGGTAGGGAATTTCCTTCATAATTCACATCATTAGGCACGAATAGAATATCGAAACTCTATCAATCGAATCATTCAAACACCTAAATCATCAACCGTCGAACTCCAATTCATGAGTGACATTCCCAATCCTCTCCCTAATTTTGTAAGACCCCTATATCGATGCCCAAGCTTCCCTTTCTTTCCAAGCCTCATAACACCCTTCACGTACCTCCAATCTTTCCCCCAAATGCAATCATTAGCCTACTACCATCACTCTCACAGTGACAACCATACACTCAAGCTTATCACTATAACTACCTCACTCACATCTAAGAGTTGTAATGCTTACTCTAACACTTATACCTTCATCATTGTATGAGCTCTTTCCCGGAGACACACTAACATACTCTTACCTATCTATTGCACATCACCAGGTCTCATCTCGCTCCTCCTCTATACATTTATCCTCAACTAGACAAGTATAATTCAACTATCACAATTGAGAAGCACTCACTCTCCCTCATCTACTCTCGCTCAACTCTGTCTACTATCATCTTAGCCAATTCATCACTATCGAAAGCTCAAGACTTACTTTGGCTTATTACCCTATCATCTCCCCCTTAGCTCAAAGGCATCAACTAAATAATACTAACTAGTCACCCAAAGCAACTCATAAATTTAGAACCTCCTATAACTCTATACTATCTCATATACACCTCTTAAGCCTCTTCTTACCATATGACTTAGACTTAATTCACTACTTACATCTGAGGGTGGCATACCCTTCCATCCATAACACACACTTCCCTCAAATTAATATCTTAATCTCTCACATACGTCATGTCAAGCCTACTAAATCAAATCTTAAAACTAGCACTATCACCATCATTCATTATACCTCATTACTCACCTTATAGGTACTTCACTCTAGTTATAGGCCTCAATCAACCACCATTCTCACTATTTGGGTTCTACTCCTATAACTCCCTCTTTCTAACTCTACAATCATCTTATCAACCATAGCTCTCCATGCCTCAGATCATATTCCATCGGATGGTGACACTTATCATTTAGATACGCAACTTTCCCCTCAAAGGTAACATTCAAATCAAGATGTAGAGATGAGATTCTAGGATACATCTCGCTCTAACTCAATGCACAATCCATATGAATAAGAGTGCATCCTTCTAGATCAATAGAGTTAAGCACTATAATCGGCCCCTCTCAAGCCTTGTGCAGTCTCTTCACTTTCCCAAGACTCTATCTTAACTCATTAACAAGAATCTCATATTTACTGTTCCAACTACCTTGAGTATGAGGGGTAGTCGAATGGATATGAGCAACTCACAAATTAGAAAGGAACATTCATAGAGTTAAACCCTATCGCATGAATTTAGAATATGAAAGAAGGGAAATAATTCTTAATGTCCTATAGCCTCTTGATTATAAGTGTGGTGCACAACACACCCATAAGCAAGACTTTACTAGACACGGCTTCATAGACTCCCTAGGACTCTTGAACTCTATGCTCTGATACCATGTTTGTCACACCCCGAGAGGGTACCCTAGACGTAACCGGCACTCAGAAACCATTTCTGGATCCCAAGCGAACCACATAGCCTGATCAGACATCCGTTCATCTATTCAATCAGTGGAAGAATTAAAATAAAGAGAATATTTGGCGGGCAACTCAAAACGTCAATCTAACTCAAAGAATAAAGGCCATGGGCCAACAAATCAACTCCGATATTTGTCATTTAAAAATAGTTTGACAAGAATAATTCAAGGAACGAAATATTCAATCGACCCATCACTATCTAGTCTATGAAGCCTCTATCACTACTATCTAATTGGTACCAATGACATGTTCATGGCTACCGCAAATCAAAATGAAAAGGGCTAAACTCAAAGCAAGAATAACATAAGTGGTGTCCTCCGAATGTAGGGGAGGACTCACCAATACGCTGAGTGTGTATGGATCCTCAATGGTGCTTCTATTGACGATCTCTTAAACTTGTCTCTACATCATGAAATGATATAGGTCTAAATGGATGTGAGTACATGTAATGTACGAGTATGTAATATGGCAGAATGAAACATACCTCAAGGAAGAATAACATTGGTCCAAATATCTCAAATCGGAATGATAAGAGAGGCTCAAATAAGGCGTCATAAGTCTAAAGTATGAATATATTTTTTGACAAAGACCAATCACACATCATACAATCCAATCCAGTCTAATCATGTACGATATAATTCAATTAAATCATTCAATCCAATTCAATCATATATCATCCGATCCACTCCAATCATATACTGTTAACTCGAAGTCAATCACATATCCTCTAATCCAATCCTATCACATATCCAACCAAATTAAGTACAATCCAATCACAATTCGTCTAACCCAATCCAATCATATACCATCAACTCAACAATCAACTCAAAGGACTCAACTCAATAAATATACAAATTTAACTATGCAATGTTTTACAATTCAACTCAATCATCTACAATCACAATTAAGCCAATCATATCAAGCACAATCCATTCAATTGGGAGTTTCTCTAACCGACAACTATCACCATATGAGTGAGTGATATTATAATAATTCAACGTTGTTGCCACGTCCGTCCATACCTTGCCAGGGTATGAACGCTCAACCAAATCGTGGATCCAATCCAACCAAGTCCTATAATATCAGGACAGTAAAATAGAAAACATCCGACTTTAACGGTTCGATCCCATGGGAAGCATCCAACTTTAACGGTTCCATCCCCTCCTATGTTTGGCGGCGTAGTTTATTGGTTCGAGTATGGACTATACTCTTATCCAATTTGGTACTTGATACTCCTCCCAAGACTCAATATGCTCATATCTATCAAGTGAGTAAGATACTCAAAATACTCATTTAGTCTCATTGGACTCTTTTCAAAACTCAACTCAAATCTAGCCTCATTGGACTTTCTTTCAAATCGACTCATGTCAAATCATCAAACTCTTCTCTTTAAAATTTATACAATCTCAACTCAATCTCAAAAAAATCGACATTTTAAAGTAAAAATACTCAAAATACTCATGTTCAAAATAATCAAAAGACTCCTCAAACTCAACTCATGCTTAAACTCTTTTTAAATCATAAATGAAAATAATTACTTTTTAAACTCAAAATAGTGTATAAATAGTTTATGCAAAAATGTTTCCAAAATCATTTATTTTCAAAATGTTCATAAGATTCCAACCACATCAAATTAGGTAAATCACATATCACATAATCACATTAGACTCTAATCCATTTCATCACACAACCTCTTCATCAACATAATCTCTTCATCAATCATTCTACATATATTAAATAATCACCATTCACATCATCATTCACACCATCATCAAAACATCACCATTCACATCATCATCAAACATTATCATCACATCATTGTCAAATTCATCATCACATCAATCGCCAAACATCTACTCCAAAAATCCTTATTTTTGTCCTATGTTCAATTTATAGAAGCAAAAGGATATTCTTAACTATCCAATTCATTCTTTTCATTACAATCAATACACATATATACAAAACCATCCATCTCAACCTCAAGACAATTATGATGAAGAAATCTTAACTTGGGTTCATGTGAATGAAACATGAATCCATACTTCCAACAAAACTCAACTCAAGAATACCGTTGATACCTATAAATCTATATCCAAAGATCCATTTGTAGTTAATAATATGAAAGATAACTATTTACTAACTCAAGTCCTTAAATTCATCCATCACTTTCTAGCATATGAAAATATTCTAGGGTTTAGGAAAAGTTTCAAGAAAACCATCCTAAAAGGTTCAAATCTTTCACAACTCCTATCCAACACATACATGGGCATATGGAAGAACTCAATCCATATTTTAGGTTAGCTTACATACCTTGTGAAGACTTTGAAGAGACCTTGATGTTAGGTCTTCAATGGAAGGATTGAATCCTTGAAACTCTTGAAGGCACCCTTTGTTGGAGAAGGATTTGGAGAAGAAGAAGAAGAAGAAGAAGAAGAAGAGAGGGAAAAGATTAGGATTTTTAGAGAGAGAGATAGGGACTAAAAAATGGTCCCAAAACGCTAAGGATAGTGTATATATATTTTGGAGAAATACCTAAATTACCCTTTCTCAAAAATCTTGAAAACAGGCTAAAATGCTCCTGGCGCGATAGTGGCGCGTCGCGCCACTGCGGTGCCAAGTCGAATTTAGGCTTTAAAACCTGCACATCTGATAGTGGTATGTCGCGCCAAGGACCAAACTACTGAGGCTATTTTGTGGCGCGATAGTGGCGTATCGCGCCCCTTACAGCGCCAAGCCTAAGTTTTCTGGGTTCTGGGAAATAGGCTTAAAACCCTGCACATCTCGTAGTGGCGCACCCGCCAGGGACCAAACTACTGAGGCTTGTTCCTGGCATGATAGTGGCGCATCGCGCCACTGCGGAGCCAAGCCCAGGCTTCCTACAATCACAACTTAGGCCTAAAATCCCTGCAGTACCCGTCCATCTTAGAATTGTCATATCTTTTGACTCCAAACTCCAAAAATTACACTCTTGGTGGTGTTGGAAAGAAGACTCGACGACCTTTAATTTAATAAGTCATGGGCTACCCAGATCGTCATATTTCAAATGATATGGTCGTTAGAAGTCGACCCTTATACAAACTCCTTCGACAACTTACCCAAGACGAATTCTTTTGTACTTAGCTTGGTTCTAAGGATCCCTTATGACCCCACATCACCTCTAACACTCTTTAATTACTTAGAAACTCATTCTAACTCATGCACACGCTTTACAATAATTGAGTTCGACCCTACACAAATAAAAAAAAGGTCCGAATCTTAGGAAAACATTTTAGGGGGTGTTACATTATACTTAAAGGAAACTCCATTTTATTTTCCAGCCAAGAAGTGGTTACAATTTTCTAATTTAGCACTTTGAAAATCAGAAAACATTTTTTCTTGACCAAAACATTAAGTCCTTTCTCATTGATGTGGATAAGCCTCTTGTGCCATAATGTTGAAGAGTTGTCGCTCTCAACGACATTCACCATATTGGCACTAGTAGAAGTCGAAGTCCAGTATAGATCATAACGTTTGTTACCACGAGCCACAACCAATGAACCCTTAATAAGTTTTAATTTTCCTCCACCATTGGTACCCTTAATAAGTTTCCATTTTCCTCTACCATTGGTACTAACATATCCTTCATCATCTAGAATACCAATAAAAATAAGGTGTAGACGAACATCAGGTGCATGTTTTACATTGTTCAAAGCTAGTTTAGTTTCAATACTAGTTTCCAAAAAAATTATACCTACACCAGCCACCCTAGATACAGTGTCATTACCCATACTTAAGGTTCCAAATTCATCAGGAGTATAAGAAGAGAACAAATCCTTCTTGATGTCACATGAGATGCGACACCAATGTCCACAACCCATCTTGACTAATCACAAGCAATATTTATCAGATCTGCATCAAGGACTGTAACAAGATCTTCGGTGGCTACGTAATTTTTATTGCCATCTTCTTTATTTTCCATTTTATCTTTGTTCCCCCTTTTTAATTTCCTGCAGAACTTCTTTATGTTCCCTTTCATGGCACAATGATAGCACTCAATATCCTTAAGTTTGCCTCTGGAATTTCTCCTGCTATGTTCTTTATTCTAAGAACCATGATTTTTATTTTTTCCCCTAGAGCCAGTTACCAGGACATCTGACGAACAAGAACCTTGAGATTTTCTTCTCATCTCTTCATTCAAGATACTACTCTTGGTGGAATCCATAGAGATCACACCATCCGAAGCACAATTTGACAATGAAGTTTTAAAGGTTTCCCAAGAGTTGGGTAGGAACCACGTAAAAACAAGCCTTGAATTTTTTTGTCAAATTTAATGCCCATAGCAGATAACTGGTTCGTGATTTCCTAAAAATTATTCAGGTGATCTGTCATCGGAGAACATCATGATATTTTAAACTTAATATTTGCTTTATTAAGAACATTTTATTGTTCCTAGTCTTCTGAGCATATAAGTTTTCAAGATGCTCCTATAGGGTATGAGCATGTGTCTCCCCAGAAATATGGTTCAACAATTATCATCAACCCATTGCCTAATAAATCCACAAGCCTGTTTGTGCAACATATTTCACTCTTCATCTATTTTATTATTAGACTTTATAGTGGTAAAGACTAATTGATAAAAATTCTTGACATAAAGCAAATCTTCCATTTCCTCCTTTCAAATGACATAATTAACACCATTCAAAGTAACTATTCTACTAGTGTTGACTTCCATTATTTTCCCCCAAAAAATATATTACTATTGCAAATCAACGTATATCTTTTCTGATGTGGAAGTTCAGACTATGCTGCAATCACAGAGCATACTCAGATAAAATACTGCAATGGTACCAGTTTGTTGGAAAAATGCGGACTAACACAAAAAGTCCAAATAATGAAATAAAATGGAAAAATAATGACACCAAGAATTTTACGTGGAAACCCTTTTAAATAAGGAAAAAACTACGGCCCAAGAGGAGCAACTGATATCACTATAGTATGAAATATTACACTGGGTAGTAACGAATTCAATACTCAAAAAAGGACTACTACACACTCAAAAGGAATAACTCTCTTTTGATTTACCACCTTACTAAAATATTGCTTACACTATATTTTTCTTCATAGACTATTTTCTTATATATAGTCTATGAAAACCTCCCAGCTCTCTAAATATTTTTCTTTCTCTCTGTGAATTGGTGTGTATTCCAAATGAGCTGCTAAGCTCTTTATATAGAGAAGATATTGTCCATTTGATTTCATTGATGACATCAATGAAAAATGATAGTTCAAAGGCAGGTGCCCATAAATGTAGACTTTCTACATTTGCTATATTTTGTTGAAGACAAAGGTGAGCTGCAACTTTTGACAACAATTGCAGTAATAATTGTTGATTAAAATTCATGGGATGGACCTCATAAAAAATTGAGGGATTGTTCGGTCACATAAATTGAGTTTAAACCGATCCGATCCATTGATTTTGCTATTTTTTAATTTTATTTTCAAATTATTTTCATATAAAAATGACATTGTTCCTAAGTTAGTCCCTCAATTTTTCATGCTTTTTTGCTCTGATTACATTTGGTGAGCTTTCTCGTTGCTCTGCAGTGTCATACTTATTATGTTTTTTTTTATTTTTTGTCTTTTTATCTTTTAGATAATGTATGTTGACCAATTGCATCATACCCATAATCACTCTTGTATATATGACACCAAATGATGAGGGATGTATTTTGATATTTTTGTACTTAATTTCCATTAAAGATTTTCTATAATTTTAAACTTGTCCACGTCTTACTTCCGTTTTATATCTTTATTTTTGATTAATTTGGGAGGTGGTTTGAGCTGATCTAGTCACCTTATGCTTCTATACTACTTCAGTTCTATCTCACCATATGTTGTAAATTGGATAGTTACCGTTCTGAATTTATTTTATAAAAAATATTTACTGCTTTCAAATATATATGTTTATTTATTATCCAGATATAATATATTTAGAAAATATTTACCATCTATAGAAACTATACTATGTATTAAAAGTGAATTATATATGTGATATATATGTATTATAAATATATTAAAATGTATTATACTTATTTTGATAAAACAATTTATATTATATATTAAAAATAAATTATACATATAATATATATATATATATATATATATATATATATATATATATATATATATATATATATAGATAGATAGATAGATAGATAGATAGATAGATAGATAGATAGATAGATAGATAGAGAGAGAGAGAGAGAGAGAGAGAGAGAGTTATAGATGGTAATATTTTTTAATTTAGATAAGTTCCCCTTGAAAATTGCAGCAACAACTGTCCATATGAATGCCCTACTAATCTTTCCACTAGCCTTTCTTACTCTACTCATACTATTGAAAAGCACACCAAAAGAACAAGTGGTCAGTGATCTCAGTACATTCTCGACATACTAGGAAGGATGTATCTTGACATACTCCTATTCTTTTCGGTCTTCTCCCTTGTCTATAGCCTTCTACACTTAATGAGTCAACAGATAAATGTGATGACTCACCACATTATCACACCATTTATGCACCACATGGCATAAAGTTGTCCATATGGAAGACTTACGTAAGAAGAATGTTGGTCCTTAGTGGAAGGTTCTAGAGATATGTGGAGAATTTCCTTGAAAGACCTTAGAATTTCATGAATTTACATTGAAGGTACTTGAAATATTTTAGGCTTGTAGAGTATTTTAGAGAAGGAATTTATTTGTAAATATGTAGAAACTTGTATGATAAGTATTATTTACATATTAACTCCTAAGTGAGTAGTATAAATAGAAGGGCATTCATTTGTAATGTTATCAAGCAAAAATCAATCAAGTTCTCTACAACACAATTCTTCCTATCATTTCTCTTGATTTCTCTCTACCATTCTCTTAGCAATTTCTAGTCTCTTAGGCTTACTTGGCATATCAAGATCATGAAAAAGTGGTGCAAGAATGTGAGTAAGTTTTCAAGTGTCGCACGTGTGTTTAGATGAAGACTAAGGACATTACAACGTGGTATCAAAGCAAGGTTGCAACTAAGATAATGAAAAATAATGGAGAAATCAATGCCGCTAATACCCAAACCAATGTCACTCAGGTTTCCACTGGCAAGAAGGGCTATAACAAAAAGTGAAATATTGTCAAAAAGAGCACAGAGGTGTTACACGAGGTTGAGTCAAATGAAGGACTTACATCCCAAGAACTTTTTGCCGCTGAGGTGAGTGAGGATGATGTGGAGGTCCTGCCCGAGGACATCTCACTTGGTAAAGAGTGGGTTACAAAGGTTAATATTGGATGGATGCAATCGATATATTTGGCCAATGCTTGGAGAAGGTAGAAGGCACTCTAAGCGTTCTTGAAGTACATACTCTTGAGGAGAGTTAGAGAATTTGAAATGACTTGGATGGGCATATATAGGCCGAGATAAAGCTTATCCAAACCACTACTTCCTTGGAGTATGGGCTTATAAAGGTGTTGAGTACTATCGATGTCATGAAAGCAAAGATGGAGGTACTAAATGGGAAAGTCAATGCTGGCATAACTAAGACAACCAGGAATGTTGTCATGATGAGGGAGGCTAAGATCGAGGCTCCCAAGCCACCAGTGTTCAAAGGGGTTTGTGAGCACAAGATGTAGATTTTTCTTTGGCACTTGGAGAACTATTTCCGGCATAAAATCATATGGGACGATGAAACCAAGACCAATACTATAGTATTATATATGTTAGAGACTGTCATGCTATTCTGGAGACAAAAAGTGGCAGATTCTGAGATAGGTATGTGCACTATTATCACAGGGATTAATTCAAGTTGAGTTCTAACGTCAGTTTTTCTTGAATAGTGTCTTGTATGAGGCAAGATGCAAACTTTCGGAGTTGAAGAAAACATGTCACATACATAACTATATCAGGGAGTTCACCACCCTTATGCTCCAAATCCCCAATCTCACCAGCGATGACTTGTTGTTCCACTTTATGAAAGGGTTGCAGAATTAGGCTAAGTAGGAGTTGAAATGATGACAATTCATAGATATACACCAGGCCATAGTAGAGGTCGACTCTTTGATGGATTTTCGGCATGATAAGTATGACAAAGGTAAAGGTAGAAATTTCAAAGATGGGGGAGATTATTGAAAAAACAAAGGGCCCTACCAACAATTCCCAAGACTCAAAATGTCAATAAGTCTGATTCCAAAAAGTTGAGTAATCGCTAGAGCTATGCCGAGAAGAAAGCACATTCCATGAAGAAATGATTCTAGATGTATGGAGGGCTGGACGAATTCAAAAAGTGTTCCAACTGAAAGAGTCTTAGTTCCATGGTCCATGAGTAGAAGGAAAAAAAGCAAGGAGAGGGTTCGAGCATAATACAATTAGGTATGATAGGACTATGTGGAGTTGTCAAGAAGCAATTATCCAATCTGATGACAATGGAAATCAGTACTTCAACCTCACATCAATAACAAGCCCTCTCATGGACTAGCGGACATCGGAGAAACTCATAATTTTGTTACTGAGTCTGCAACAAAGAGACTAGAGTTGAAGCTCGCTCCATCTAACACCTGCCTTAAGACCATGAATGCTAAGGCTCAAAATGCTCATGGTTTTAGCGAATGGTATTGGTGTTAATTTAGGAAATTGGAAAGGTATGACAAATTTTATCGCAATAATGATGTATATATTCAATATTGTTCTAGGGTAAGAGTTTCTTTAGATATTTTCATACTATGATCAACCCCTACCTCCAACGTCTCTTAGTTATGGACAAGAAGGAGCTTTTATGGTGCCTACAATGACTATGTCATGTGGACAGATCCAAGCATAAATTTTGGCTATGCAATTAGTCAAGGGGCTCAAGAAGAAAGAGCCAAAGTTCATATCAACTATTGTGAATATGGAGGTAGACATGGGTTCCCAAGAGACACTATCACATTGCATAGAGAAGCTATTAGAAGAGAATAAAGATGTCATACATGATGACTAACTAAACACTTGTCTCCTAGAAGTGAGGTGGATTACTAGATTCAGAAGGAGCCTAAAGCTAAGCCACCCACATTCATTCCTTAGTTCATGGTACCACTTCAGTGTGAGGAGCTCATGAAACAATTGAAAGATCTAGTGAATTCTGGTCATATTTCCATCGAGGTCATCCTTTGGCCCGCCAGTATTGTTCCAAAAGAAGAAAGATGGATCATTACACTTATGCATAGACTATCGATCACTAAACAAAGTCCTAGTGAAGAGCAAGTAGCTGATCCCACTCATTGATGACTTATTTTATAGAATTGGACAATCCCAATACTTCACCAAAGTAAATCTTCAAAAAGGCTACTACCAAGTTCACATTGCAGATAGAGATGAGCTGAAGACAACATATGTGATGAGATATGGGGCCTTTGATGGTTGGTAATGCCCTTCATATTAACCAATGCACCTATAACATTTTACACCCTTATGAATAATATATTTCATCCCTATCTTGATCAGTTTGTGATAGTCTACTTAGATTATATATTCTACTAGAGTTACACCTTGAAGTGGCATGTGGTGCACTTAAGAAAGGTTTTCCAAGTCTTGCGAGATAATGAGCTATATGAGTTTGCACAATTGAGGGTTCACTTATTGGGCCATGTTATTGATACACCCAAATTACACCTCCAAAAAAAGTATAAAGCGATCGTTGTTCAAATATAGAATCTAACCAAGGTTATGGTCGAACGCACAAGGAATATAGTTTGGACCTAGTTCATTTGTGATTATTTGTGCTCTTAGTCGTATTATTACCATAAGGGAGGAGGGGGGAGGTTTGTGTAAGAAGAAATGTTTATAATCTTCACAAATAGCAAATAACAAAGTATCAATTAAATAAATTGTGAATTAATGAGAGACAAAACTAGGGTTCTGTGATCCCTATGAAGTCATAACTTCGTAAGACCGGATATTGGTAACCTTTTCTAGTGTGTACCATGCTAGATCGGTAAGTTAAGTTCACCTAAGTGGTTGGTCCCCTAAATAAGTGAATATCACCATGCAGCTTGGTCTGTCTATAGGTGTTGCATTACTAACCCTTAGCCTTGATCTTAAATTAGTTATTCTTGAACAAGGTCAAGCTTTTAGATGAGAGTTGGTGGCCTCAAATCTCCATTGTATAACATCTTTTCCCATTCCTTACCCCCTTGGACCAGAAAGTAAGAATAAGCCAAGTTCTAATATTGGCCACCTTTAAAAAGCAATCAAAGTGAAGGAACAAACAATACACGCATGCACACTTTTTAAAGATTACTATCTATTAGGTGTACTTCATTAATTCTTCATGGTTCTCACAACCCTAGTTGTGGATTTAACTACTTATACTTGTATGATAATAATCAATGATTAATAAATTATGTATAATCATACACTTACAAGATGAATAGTAAAAATGTGAAACCTCAAATTGAAAATCAATGTCAAAAAATCAAAGAACCAAGTGTAATTTCTCTCCAAAATCAAGAACAAAAGCAAAGTACTTGTTTTTTTATTTCGTTCAGACCATAAAATAAGCATAAAGTGTAAAAGAAAACCTAGAAAATATCTATAGAAATTAAAAACCTATCCTAAACAAAATAGGAAAACAATGTTCAACAACTTTTACAAATGACTTTTTGGGATTGGAGATCCTTTAATGGGTCGTGGAACCCTCTCGTAAATGGAATCTACTGCATAGTCTCAGGACTTATCTACAGAAAAGAACTGCAATTCGTGTAATTTCTTATAACTTATAATTTATCCATATAAAAATCAGACTTTGTGACCCTTCTCTGAATCTCAACAACAAAATCCTTCTAATGATCATACAAACTTTTACGACTCGTACTGTTCCTTCGTACGAAATCATGTTTTTTTCCAACTTTCTTTATCTAATATACAACTCATGAAATCTTTCACGGATCATATAATTCATTCATAGAATTCAAGCTTTTCAACTCTCTGAATCTCCATCTATGAAGATATTTATGGCTCGTGGTTCCAACCACGACTTGTAGAATACACTAGTGAATTTTGAAATTCCACTAAACAACTCCTATTTTTCACTTAGTTGCAGAACCATATTTTACCTGCAAAACAACTACAAAACACATTGAATCTAATAAAATATGCTAGAGATCTTACACAAATCTTAAGCTTTAAGCATCAAAAGTAATTCACAACATATCAACACCCTCAATTTAAAATTATTGCTTGTCCTCAAGCGACTGACACAACTATCACATCACGACACTATTAGCAAAATAAAACTAAGATTCTACGATAATTACATAGCTTTCATCAGTTTATTTCATAAGCACGACACCCTTTCCTTTCTTATATCAAATTCACTACAAATTCTCGACTTCTCAAGTTAACACATGCAGATCAATGAATGACATAACCATATTAACATACAAGGTTACACACATAGTTAACAATCTCCTAGATAATGAATATTCAATACCGCTACTATTGTGGCCTCATAACAAAGAAGTCTTGTTCACACACGGTCTCATTACTTTCAAATTCGGGGACTAAGAAAATACTTACTCTCACAATGAATTTCAACTAGTGAGTGTACAATACCATAGGCTTGCCCTTATTTTCTACACCTTGACTTTCGAACAGTCGAATTAGGATCACCTTAGGACTTTACTCAACACGTAACGTAGGGTCAGGGACAGGTATGGTATATTTGGAGATAGTGACTATTTTCTCTCCTTGACACTACACTAACTTTTCTCCACCTTTATAACATACGCCCAACATTCCTCATCTACTTTTCCTTATTCTGTTTATATCAAATGTCGGGTATGCTGATTTATTTATAACAAAACTTTTCTCTTATTTTTCTTTTCTATTTATTTTTATTTCTTTTTTTCCCTTTATATGAACACCCGCCACACCCATTTGTTTTCCTTTTTTGCATTACTCTACTCTTTTCATACCTCATTATTCTCATTTTCCTCTATAGAAGACACCCGCAACTTAGTTATTTTGCCTGAGTTGAGGTGTATAATTTTCAAGGAGGGACCGGGATCAATACAAAGTTTAACATGTAAAATTAGGAAGGTGAATGAGTAATAGAACAAAAAGATCTACTTAAGGTCAAAATCGTGGATTGAGGGATAAAAAAAATTCATTTGGTCAGTCATTTAGGTTAAGTGGTTTGAATTTAAAAATGACCTATGATCCTTTCCTAACCAACAATCCTATAATCTAGGTAAGACTAATGGGGCAAGTTGTGAATTGGCACATAAAGTAAGAACAATGCAAATATCTCAATCACACATGGCACAAAGTCTAAATTATCAACAACTAACTATCAATTTCATTCCCTAGATTAAGTCACACTTTTCACATCAATATACATCACGTCATGCAAATATCCAACATTGTCACACTATCAAAATAGCAAAGACAGCACATCAAAACTCAGAGGGGTCTCAATTTTTTATTTCAAATAAAAAACATGCCATTGTTTCCATTAAGTGTTCATATTCATCTTTTACAATCCTAAATATGTTGGTTCAACAAAATAATAGAGGTCCTCGAGGAAACAATACAATAAGAAAACCCCAAGGGCGAGTATCCTAACTACTCAAACTTCACCAACACACTCTTCAAAATCATAGGGACGATGGCTACCCCCACCCCATTAAAAGGAGCAGTGATTGTCCCCAATGCGCCAAAAGTAGTGTAATACAAGAGGTCAAGGCATACCTGTGATGCCTAAACATCAGTGTCAGGTGGTGAAGTAGGTGGATCCAAAAGTACGGAACCCATGGTAGTTCCTGATATCTAAGACTCAATCGGGGTGGCATACATAGAAGCCCGTGATGAACTCATGGATGTGTCAATTACTCACTTCCAGTCCTACTCTTGTCTCAGCTTTGGTCCACTGAGGACCACTGGTGGGAATCTCAAGTTCTCATTGCTCCCTCTTCCACATCCTCTTAATGCCATCATCAGAATTGTGGCTATCTCCAATTTGCACTCACTTTCCACGATCTAGCATAGGATCCTTCTGTAACACCCTAAAATAGGAGAGGTGCAACTGACCTTTAATACCATAATTGATCAAGCTTGCCATAGAACACACTAGCTAACTAAGATGGGGTATGTCATGCCCTAGGAGGGTACCCTAGACGTGACCGGCACTCAAAAACCATTACTGTATCTTAAGCGAACCACTTGTCCTTGTCCAACATCCATTTATTCATTCAATTAGTGGAAGACTTAAAATAAAGAGAAACATAGGTGGGTAAATCCAATCATCAATCTGACTTTAAGAAAAAAAGCCATAGGCCAACAAACCAAACTCCAATCTAGGTCATGAGAATAGTTTGACAAGAATAATTCAAGGAATAGAAATACTCAATCAAATTATCTCTATCTAGTCTATAAAACCTCTATCAGTACTGTCTAAATAGTGTTAATGACAGGTTCATGGCTACCTCAATTCAAAATGAAAAGAGAAAACTCAAAGCAAGAATGATATAAATGGTATCCTCTGAATGCAGAGGAGGACTCACTAATCAGATGAATATGGATAGATCCTCAACAATGCACCTATTGGTGATCTTTAGAACCTGTTTCTACATCTTAAAATGATGCAATTCCAAATGGACGTCAGTGCGTAGAATGTACGAGCATGCAATATGGCAGAATGAACATGCATCAAGGTAGAATAATATCACTTCAGATATCTCAAATCAGAAAGATGAGAGACTCAATCAGTATGTCATAAGTCTAAAGTAACAATAAGATTTAGACAGAAACCAATCATAACAATCCAATCCAATCATTAGATTAAGACCTATCTGAAAGTTTCTCTAACCGATAACCATCATCTATGAGCCGGTGATGTGCAACGACGCAGTGTCATTGCCACACCTATTTGATACCTTGTCAGGGTAAAGGACGAATCACTATCATTGGAGCCATAATCAAAAAATGTCCATTTTTAGGGACTTAAGAGGTTTAACCCTTCATCCTACGCTGGCTATGTAGTTCATGGGATTTGACTTGTTACTATACTCTTACCTAATTCGGTGCTCAATACTCCTCCCAAGACCCAATATGATCATAAGACTCTAATTAAATTGAATTATGAAAATCATGTCATGTAGTCATATTGGACTACAATCCACTCCATCTCATCTCAATCATCAATATTTTCATTTAAACTTCTTTCCAAGACTCATTCATGACTCATCAAACTCTAAATCAACAATCATTTAGACTTCTACTATCCAACTCAAGTTTGACTCATGCTCATTCAACATTCACCAATAAAACTTTTAGACTCAATAATTGTGTAAAACATGACATTAACACTTAAGTAGGGTTCATGTAAGGAGAAACATAATCATTTATTTCAAGTGTTTAATTCATGAACACTATAATCTTGCAAACTTGGGCAAAAATGTACTAAGATTTAAACATATCTTTCAAAGATTCATTTGGAGGAGACTCATATCACTCACTACTCAACCAATCATATACTTAGGGAACATGGGAGAACTTAAACCTTGATTTAGTTAGCCGTACAAACCTGAATCTTAGGAATTTTTGGATAAAGGTGTTGGGTTTGGAACCTTGTAGCTTGAAGTTGAGAAGCTAATCTATTGATTTGTGAAGGACATCTTGAACTTGGAGTCTTTAGATCTCCCAATATTAGAGAAATCCCTTTTTTGAAGTTCTTGATCTTTGGGAGAAGGAGAATTTGGGATTTTGCGAGTATTTCTACGTATAAGAATGTTATTAGGTTGAAAGATTGAGAAAAATCACCTTTTAATAAATCCCATCGCCAAACCATTCTGTGAGTCGCCAAAGGATGTTTTAGCTCGCTTAAAATAACAATTTCTAGAGGATTTCGAATCCATTCGGTGAGCTAAATTGTCTTGTCGCTGAACCATTCGACGAGTCGCCAAATTGGCAGGTGAGCTCGCCGAATTATCTTGTTCAGACATTATTCAGTAAAATAACCATAACTTTCCACTCCGAACTCCAAATGAGGAAAACTTGGTGGCGTTAGAAAAAGGACAAAAATATCTTTAGTTTGATAAGTCATGAGACACATTACTCTTAATTATCTAAGAGATATGGTCATTTGAAGTTGAATCTCATATGATCTTATATGAAAACTCAATCGGTAAAGGATATGTAAACTCAACTCAGTACTAGAGGTTCCTTATGACCCTAATTCACCTCCGATACACCTCAAATACTTAGGAATTGATCCTAAAATATATATACAATTATAATTCATCAGGCTCGGGCCTATAGCATAAGAAGAATAGCTCCTGTCTTATCTAAAATAAAATCGGGTATAATAATATCTCCCCCTTGGGATCATTTGTCCTCAAATGATAAGTAACAAAGGGTGGAATCTAGGAACGAATAACAATCAAGACTCCATCACTCAACCAATCAAATGTTCTAAACAATCAACTATTCAACTCAAGGATGGACATACAAATTAAATCAAGAATAGGGATATTACCTTCAACATTCTCATCAATGGGCACAAATAGGAGTTGATATTTGGCTTTCATATATTCCTTACCTTCCCATGTGGCTTTTTCAACAAATGGATTCCTCCATAAGACTTTGACTGAGGCTATCTCTTTGGTCCTTAATTTGCGAACCTAACAATCAAGAATTGGAACTAGAATCTCTTCATAGCACAAGCTATCCTTAACTCCAATACTATCAATGGGAACTACCAATGAAGGATCTCTCAAGCACTTCTTCAACTTCGAGACGTGAAATATTGAATAAATAGTGGCTAACTCAGAAGATAAATCCAACTCATAAGCGACACTCCTAATCCTCCTCACAATCTGGTAAGGACTAATGTATCGGGGACTAAGATTTCCCTTCTTCCTAAACCTTATGATACCTTTCATGGTTGACACTTCCAGGTACACCTAATCATTCACCTCAAATTTTAAGTCTCTCCTTCTCACATTAGTATAAGATTTCTAGCTGCTTTGGGCTATCTTCAGCCTCTATCGAATAACCTTCATCTTTTCCATAGCTACTCCATTCTTCCTCCTAACTTCCTTTCTATTCTCACTCTCATCCAACTGATGAATGCAATTAGAGTAGAATTGCTTTCTCTCTCTTAAGGATAATTACTTTTCTGGGGTGTATTTTCTTTTGGGGAGAGAAATTCGTCCCTTCTACTAACCGCAATAAAGAATTGAATGTAGAAAGGGTTGGACAACAACAATTTGAGTCCAATCAACTCACTTTCACCAACTTCAAACTAACCAATTGGTGATCTACATCTCCTCCTATACAAAGCTTCATAGGGAGCCATCTGAATACTTGTATCATAGTTATTGTTATATGCAAAGTCAATGAGAGGTAAGTGATTATCTCAATTACCTTTGAAGTTAAGTATACATGCCCTCAACATATCTTCCAAGGTCTGAATTGTGCGCTCTGCCTGGACATCTGTCTGAGGATGAAATGTTGTACTAAAAATTAACCTTTAAACCCAGTCCTTTCTGAAAAGACCTCCAAAATTGAGAAGTGAATTGGGCTTCTCTATCTGAGATAATAGAAAAAAGAACCCCATGTAATCTGACAATCTCCTGGATGTACAATTTGGCATAATCCTCTGTCGTGTCTGTTGTCTTAACTACCAAGAAGTGAGCTAATTTGGTCATTCTATCCATAATAACCCAAATCAAATCATGTTGCTTTCAGGACCTCAGCAAGCCTGAAGTCCATATTGATCATATCCCACTTCCATTCAGGGATCTCAAAGTTCTAAGCTAACCCACTTGGCCTTTGATGCTCAATTTTAACCTATTGTCAATTCAGACACTTGGAAACAATCTCATCAATGTCTCTCTTCATCCCACTCCACCAATAGATTTCTCTCAAGTCATGGTACATTTTTTTAGAACCAGGATGAATAGAGTATCTAGAAATATGAGCTTCATTCATAATCCTTTCTCGGACAACATCAATATTCAGGATACACAATCTATTCTGGTATCTCAACATACCATCTCCCTCTTTGGAGAAAGCCATCACCTTTTATTCATGCACATATTTCTTCAACTGAAGTAGGGCAGAATCTTTGTCTTGCTTTTCCTTCACCTAAACAAATAATCAGGATTCTGCTCCATTCTGAACAATGACACCACCCTTAATAGAGTCAATAAGCTAAACTCCCAAATATGCAAGTCTATGCACCTCCTTACCCAACTCCTTCCTCTCTTTCTCAACATGGGTAGTACTCCTAGAGACAACCTTCTAAGAGCATCAACAACCATATTAGCTTTAACTTGGTGGTTGAGAATACTTATATCATAGTCATTGAGCAATTCTAGCCATCTCCTGTGCCTTAGGTTGAGCTTCTTCCGACTAAATACATAGTGCAGGATCTTGTAGTCCGTGAACACATCCACATATACTCCATACAAATAGTGGGGCCAAATTTTACGATCAAATACCATAACTTCTAGCTCTAGGTCATGAGTTGGGTAATGTTCTCATGAATCTTAAGCTTTCTCGAAGCATAGGCTATCACTTTCCCCCTCTGCATCAACACACAAACCAAACCAACTCTAGACACATCAGAATAAATTATAAAATCTTTGTTCCCTTGGGCAAAGTCAAAATAGAAGCGGTGGTCAGTTTGGTCTTCAATCTTGACCATTGGAACTTAGCCTTTTTTGAGTCATCTTGTCAATGGTAATGATATGGATGAGAAACCCTCTACAAAACTTCGGTAATAGCCAGCCAAACCCAAGAAGCTTCTTATATCAGTTGGGGATATGGGCCCGGGCCAATTCTTCACTACCTCAATTTTTTGAGTATCAACCCGAATACTACCTCTAGATATAATGTGGCCTAGGAAAGCCACTGGTGCCAGCCAGAACTCACATTTGGAGAACTTTGCATACAATTCCTTGTCTTTCAGAGTCTAAAGGACACCTCTAAGATGATAGGCATGCTCTTCCTCATTCTTAGATTAGACCAAAATGTCATCAATGAAAACACTCACGAACCTATTAAGATACAACTTAAATACCCAATTCATGAGATCCAAAAAGACTGCAGGTGCATTGGTCAACCCAAAGGACATGACCAAGAACTCAAAATGGCTATAACGGGTCCAAAATGCTATCTTTAGGATATCACACTCCTTCACCTTCAACTGATGGTAACTTGATCTTAGGTCTATTTTTGAGAAATAAGTGGCACCCTGAAATTGGTCAAACAAATCATCTATTTTGGGGAGCGGATACTTGTTTTTTATGGTGACCTTGTTCAGTTGCCGGTAATCAATGCACATTTTAAGGGACCCCTCTTTTTTTCTCATAAATAGGACAGGACCGCCCTAAGGTGAGATACTCGGCCTAGTAAATCCTTTATCTAACAAGTCTTTTAACTGTTCTTTCAACTCTTTCAACTCGGTAAGAGCCATTCTATATGGCGGAATAGAGATAGGCTGCGTATTAGGAAGGACATCAATCCCAAAGTCAATCTCCCTATCAGGAGGGACTCTAGGTAGATCCTCAAGAAAGACTTTAGGAAACTCATTAACAATTGGAACAGACTCAAGGGATAGAGACTCAACACTATCATATTTCACTCGCACAATGTGATAAGTACACCCTTTTGAGATTAACTTTTTGGCCTTAACGTAGGAAATAAATTTACCCTTAGGCACAATAGGACTACCCTTCTACTCCAAGACAGACTCATTCGGGAATTTAAACTTAATAATCTGAGTCCTATAATCCACAGAGGCATAACAGGAATAAACCTAGTCCATGCAAAGAATCACATCAGAATCAACCATGTCTAGATCAACTAAGTCAACCATGGTATCCTATGATATATTGGCATAATGCAATCTCTATAGACCCTCTCAGCTAAGATAGACTCACCAACAGGAGTAGACACACTAAAAGGCTCAAGAAGACACTTAAGGATTTTATCAAATCTACTAGCCACATAAGGAGTTATAAATGACAAAGTGGTGCCTGGATCCATCAAAACATAACAATACAAGGAAAAAAATGAATCATACTCGTAACAACATCGGGGGAGTTCTCCTGATCTTGGGGACTACCCATGGCATACAAGCGGTTTGAACCTCCATCTGTACTTGAAGTAGCACCTCTCTGATTACGTTGAGCTTGGGGTAATGCAATAGAGGATTGGGATTTGTCATCCACATCGGACACTACTAATGAAAATGACCTATCTTACCATATTTGTAACAACCATTACTCCCATCTTGACATTCTCCCAAGTAGAGCTTGCCACACTTACTATAGGGTGGATTTCCTTTCGACCCTGGAGCCACACTAGCTTGGGATTAAGAAACCTGGGCCTTAGAATTTTGGTGGCTCTATGCCTTTTGATCATACCTGTGACTGGGGTAGGTGCACTTTCTGTTGATGGAGCATAGTTAAAAGATCTCTTTTGGAAGAAGGACCTGTTACCCTTACCTTGCATCTGCTCATTCTCTTGCCCAATTGATTTGGCCTTCTTGCTCAAGTGTTCTTCTCTGTCTTCCTTCTTATAATCCTCAGCCTGTTGGCCATACACCACCAACCTAGAAATATCCATGTTAGAAATCAGTAATAATGACTTACACTCTTTCCTTATATGTATGCAAGTTCCGAGACAAACTTCCTCATATTTGATCTCATATCTGGGATTATTTCTGAAGAATATCTAGAAAACTGGATGAACTTAAGACCATACTGTTTCACTGTCAAACCCTCTTGCTTCAAATTCATAAACTTTTTTACTTTTGCTTCCCTTAATTCTCTAGGAAAGAAGGGATCAAGGAAATCACCCTCAAATTCATCCCAAATGGCAAGGTCAACATCCTCACCTCTGCCTTCTTCCCATTGGTTGTACCATACATTCTCCATATCCTTGAGCTGATAGGAAACTAACTCAATCCCTTCAATCTCAGTAGCATGCATTTCTTTCGGTATCTTCTACATCTCATTTATAAAATTTTGGGGTCCTCATCAACCTTAGTCCTTGTGAAGACCGATGGATTTATTCTTAAAAAATCTCTAGTCCTCATTGCTGCAAATAAATCTTGAGAACTAGAGCTAGGAGTAGGTGAACTATGGATACCATTACGGGCAGCTACCAACTGAGTGAGCATAGCAATTACTCTTCAAAAATCTTTCTTTAAAGTTGGTGCAGGCTTAGTAGTAGGCACTTGGGGTTCCTCAGTATACCTTACAGGTCAGCCTCTAGTCCTCGGTGGGGTATCTCTGACTGTGGAATCTCTGTGCTGGTAGTGTTTCTTTGACTTGCGGTATGTTTTGGAGGCATTATCTGCAAATGTGTAACGCACGAATTAGGAAGGAACTCTTAGAGTTAAACTCTTTCACATAAACTCAGAATATGAAAAAGTGAAATAATTCCTACTATCCTATAGCCTCCTAATTATAAGTGTGGTGTACAACACACCCATAATAAAGACTCTACTAGACACGACTTCATAGACTCCCTAGGACTCTTAAACTTTGTACTCTGGTACCAAGTTTGTCATACCCCGGGAGGGTACCCTAGACATGGTCAGCACTTAAAAATTATTACTGGCTTCCAAGCGAAGCACTTGGCCTTATCACACATCCGTTTATCCTTTCAATCAGCAGAAAACTTAAAATAAAGAGAAAAATAGGTGGGAAAATCAATCAACAATCTAAATTTAAGAAGAAAAGCCATAGGATAACAAACCAAATTCCAATCTATGTCATGAGAATAGTTTGATAAGAACAATTCAAGGAATAGAAATACTCAATCAAGTCATCTCTATCTAGTTTATGAAGCCTCTATCCCTACTATCTAAATGGTGCTAATGACAAGTTCATGGCTACCTCAATTCAAAATGAAAAGACTTAACTCAAAGCAAGAATGACATAAATGGTATCTTCTGATTGTAGAGGAGGACTCACCAATCAGTTGAATAAAGAAAGATCCTTAACGATGCACCTGTTGATGATCTCTAGAACCTGTTTCTACATCATAAAATGATGTAGGCCCAAATGGATGTTAGTATATGGAATGCACAATTATGTAATATGGCAGAATGAAACATGCATCAAGATAGAATAATATCAGTTCAGATATCTCAAATCAGAAAGATAAGAGACTCAATCAGTATGTCATAAGTCTAAAGTAACAATAAGATTTAGACAGAAACCAATCATAACAATCCAATCCAATCATTAGATTAAGACCTATCTGGAAGTTTCTCTAACCGATAACCATCATCTATGAGCCGGTGATGTGCAACGAAGCAGTGTCATTGCCACACCTAATTGATACCTTGTCAGGGTAAAGGACGAATCACTATCATTGGAGCCACAATCAATAAATGTCCATTTTTTGGGACTTAAGAGGTTTAACCCTTCATCCTATGCTGGCTATGTAGTTCATGGGATTTGACTTGTTACTATACTCTTACCTAATTCGGTGCTCAATACTCCTCCCAAGACCCAATATGACCATAAGACTCCAATTAAATTGAATTATGAAAATCATGTCATGTAATCATATTGGACTACAATCCACTCCATCTTATCTCAATCATCAATATTTTCATTTAAACTTCTTTCAAAGACTCATTTATGACTCATCAAACTCTAAATCAACAATCATTTAGACTTCTACTATCCAACTCAAGTTTGACTCATGCTCATTCAACATTCACCAATAAAACTTTTAGACTCAATAATTGTGTAAAACATGAAATTAACACTCAAGTAGGGTTCATGTAAGGAGAAACATAATCATTTATTTCAAGTGTTTAATTCATGAACACTATAATCTTGTAAACTTGGGCAAAAATGTACTAAGATTTAAACAGATCTTTCAAAGATTCATTTGGAGGAGACTCATATCACTCACTACTCAACCAATCATATACTTAGGGAACATGGGAGAACTTAAACCTTGCTTTAGTTAGCCTTACATACCTGAATCTTAGGAATTTTTGGATAAAGGTGTTGGGTTTGAAACCTTGTAGCTTGAAGTTGAGAAACTAATCTATGGATTTGTGAAAGACATCTTGAACTTGGAGTCTTTAGATCTCCCAATATTAGAGAAATCCCTTTTTTGAAGTTCTTGATCTTTGGGAGAAGGAAAATTTGGGATTTTGAGAGTATTTCTACGTATAAGAATGTTATTTGGTTGAAAGATTGAGAAAAATCACCTTTTAATAAATCCCATCGGCAATTTTGACAAGATTGAGGCATCCTTGCCGAACCATTCGGCGAGTCGCCAAAGGGTGTTTTAGCTCGCCTAAAATACTAGTTTCTGGAGGATTTCGAATCTATTCGGCGAGCTAAATCGGGTTGTCTCTAAACCATTCGGCGATTCGCCAAATTGGCGGGTGAGCTTGCCAAATTTTTCCTGTTCGAACATACTTCAGTAAAACAACCATAACTTTTTACTCCGAACTACAAATGAGGAAAACTTTATGGCATTGTTAAGAAAGCACAAAGATCTTTAATGTGATAAATTATGAGACACATAACGCTTAATATTTTGAGAGATATAGTCATTTGAAGTTGAACCTCATATGATCTTATACGAAAACTGAATCGATAAAGGATATTTAAACTCAACTTAGTACTAGAGGTTCCTTATGAACCTAATTCACCTCCAATATACCTCAAATACTTAAGAATTAATTCTAAAATATATATATATATATATATATATATATATAATTATAATTCATTAGGATCGGGCTTATAGCATAAGAAGAATGACTCGGGTCTTATCTTAAAATTTTTTGGGGTATAACGGGGCCCAAAATATCAGGAACCATAACATCTAAAACACTAACCCTGGATCGTTAAGGTCATGACCTGAATAACTAAAAATCAAACAATCAAAGGTAGATAAGCCAAGGTGATAAAGTACTAGCTAGTCGACGAGGCCGCAACTGAAGACATACATGCATACACACATATATATATGCCAAGGCTATGGGCTGGAGATTGAAAGCTATAAAAAGGTAACCCAAAATATTGTTTCCACAATAGCCTCTAAGAGTGTCATAAGCACTGTTGTTACAAGGCCCCAACTATACCCAAATTGTACAATAAAATTAAATATCCTATGAAAGCTCCAGGAAAAGGTGGAGCTTACTAACTCACAACTGAACCCCAAATCCTAGCGGAAGGGTCAATTAGAATTCCTACCTGGACCTGCATGCACGAAACAAAAAAATGCATTGTCCCCAGGAAATAGGACATCAGTACGAATAAAAATGTACTGCTATGTAAGACAGAAAGTAGAATCATGAATAACTGCTGTAAAAAGAAGGGTAATCGAGATACCACCTAAAATTGACACTCTGATAGGCTCCATGGCCGACATCGGACCTCACATTAAATAAATATTCATGTTATGTCCGTATAATCGTATGACATGAATACATATATAAAAATATAAAAGCATTACATACCCAACTAAATGCCAGCAATGATGGTCTTTACGGTAGCTAACTGGATCATATTGCCAACCTATGGACATATGTATAATATTTATAGTCTTTTAGGCTCTGATTATAGCTCGAAGTCCATGCATAATATTCCATGTATGATATAAAATTTGAATGCACATAGTAGGCCATGACAAGAACTTAGCAAATTCTGGCTTATTGATACTCTTGTTCTCATAATTCTGTAATTACTTTCGTATAGCATGTAAACGCTCCGTGGAATGTCATATGTTTTTCAAATAAATTGGAACACTTAACTCAACTTTTTTTAAAAATAACTTAACCTTGAAGATGTCCATAAGGAGCTTAAGCTATTTTACTTAGTTCTTATACCTGATTCCTTGATAATTAGTAAAACAAAGTATTTTTTTAAAAAAGTGTTTCAGTAGTTTAAACATAGAAATTATATTTGAGATTTTTGAAAATCGATGTGTTACTGTAAAATTTTGAAAATACACATTAACGATGAACAAGGACTGATTTCCAATACTAAATGCCTTTTCTAATATTTTTAAGTTACATCACCCAAAGACAAATAAGAGTTCACACATATGGACATATAGTCAAGAAAGCCGAATAAATGACATATAAAAAATTCGAATACCCTATTTAACCGAGCGAGTGCAGTATCAACCGAATAGAATCATGAAAATACTTCAGCTGTGATCCCAATGCCTTTTACAGAAGGTCCTTCTAACAATTGATTTGTAAAATATCACATTTGAATTTTTTGGAATTTCTCAGATTTCATGCTAAAAGGAAGGACGAAGCTTAGCATTAGCATACCTTTCCAAAGAACGTCTGAATGCCCATAATTCCTTCACGAAAGTTATTCCTTATATACTAAGCTTCATAAACAATATATATATGCACCTTATACTTACCTATAAATAGTTTATAATTGAGGTTTAATCTGCAAATTATCCATAGGATTATAACTATGAAAAATATCCGTAGAACTTCATAAAAACGATCATAAGAGTGTCCCAAGATGATTACTTTAGCAAAACAGGTATAAACCGTGAGGAACCAGTAAGAAATAAAACAAGTCATAACTTCCAAAAATATATCCAAATACAACTAATAGAAGGGGAAATCAATTGCAAAACGTCGCGTTTCTAGGCACAGGGACAAATTTTGATGGTAAAAATCGTTAAAACTCACCTTGATCATCCAAGATAACCATGAAACCCTTATATTCAGCCTTTTTACTATTTTGGGATGAAAATGAAATATTTTGATGCTTTAAAATGTCCAAATGCTGACTTAACCAATTTGTTGACCCGACCCAGTTTGTGACCCAGTTTTAGACCAGAGAGTTTGCGGTAAAACAGTCATAAACTTTTACTCCAATCTTGGATTGGTGTGACGTTTTGTTGGTTGCAAACTAGACTCATAGACATTAAATTTGGTAGGTTATTGGTACCATAGTTCTTTATATGTTGGGAGAACTGATTTGAGACATTTCACCCATTGTATAAAAATAATTACAAGAGAAACTTACAATAATTTTTGCCGATCTTTATTTTGCAACTAGCTTGACTCTAAAACTTAACATATGGCCATTGTGATGTTATAATATCTCATAACACATTATTCTTAGCATATTAAACACTCTTTGTCTTATCTTAAAGGTGCAGTTATTTTAAACCTTCCAAATGGGCGGGGTGCTACCTGAACCATTTCTTTAGCCCTGAACCATTGTTTAAGGGATTTCTTTGACTTAAAAATTTAGTTTCTTGATATTGCAACACATTTTTAGTATCATTCTCTTGATGTACTATACCAAGTAATATACACCTTATATAACCATGCCACACTATGTATATTATGCAAGAAGAAAAAACATGGGGTTTCATATTCCCCCCCCCCCCCTTGATGGAATTCCTTGGTCGAATTCTTTTCCCACTAATACATTTTTTGTGAGGCTATATTTTCACACTTTCAAATCTTAAATACAATTATGACAATTCCAACTATAAGGCTTTGTAAAGCTCTCTCACAATAAGACATATAAATTGCACTTTCAAGTCATTTAAAATCCAATTAAGTTGTAAAGAAATAATTGCACATTATTGAAATGTGATTCACCTTAAGACGTAAATAGATGGGGGTACTTCTTCATCATTTTCTCCTCAGCTTCCCAAGTCATTTCCTCGATGTTGTTATTTTGACATAAAACTTTCACGAAATCTACTTCTTTAGTTTAAAGTTTCCTTACTTGTCGATCCAAAATAGCTACTGGTACCTCCTCATAAGACAAGTCTTTAGGAATGTGAATATCTTCAATGAGCGTAATACGCAAAGGATCTCCAATACAATTCTGCAACATAGATACATGAAACATAGGATGGACTGCCTCTAATTCTGAAGGCATATCAAGCTCGCCTCCACTTTACCAATCCTCTGAATAATTTTATACGGTCCAACATTCCTGGGACTGAGCTTCCCTTTCTTTCCAAATTGCATGACACCTTTCATATGTGATACTTTCAAGAAAACCCAATCTTCTACATTAAAACCTAAGTCTCGTCATCAAACATCCACATATGACTTCTATTGACACAGTGCTATATGGAGCCAGTGTTCAATAAACTTTATCTTTTCAATCGCTTGCTGGAATAGATTAGGACCTAGCAACTCTGCTTCCTCGACCTCAAACCAATTGATTGGTGACCTACACTTTTGTCTGTATAGTGCTTCATAAGGGACCATATGAATACTAGTGTGGAAGATGTTATTATAAGTAAACTCAATAAGAGGTAGATGATCATCCCAACTTCCATTAAAATCCAACACTCAGGCATGTAACATATCCTTAAATATTCGAATAGTATGCTCTGCCTGTCCATCAATTTGCGAATAAAAAGTGGTGCTAAGATTTACCTGAGTGTCTAGACCTTTATGAAATGATCTCCAAAAATATGCTATAAATTGAGCCCCTTGATTAGAGATAATAGATACTAGAACTCCATAAAGGTGCATAATTTCTTGAATATAGAGCTTGGCATAATCCTTAGCTGAATATGTCATTCCGACTGGCAAGAAATGAGTAGATTTTGTCAGCATATCCATAATTACCCAAATAAAATCATACCTCCGTAGTGTGTGAGGCAACCTAGTGATGAAGTCCATATTTATCATGTCCCATTTCCATAATGAAAGCTCAATATTTTGAGTTAGTCCCCTAGGTTTTTGATGTTCTGCTTTAGCTTGCTGGCAGTTGGGATACTGGGCTACCATCTCCGCGATATCTCTTTTTATGCCATTCTACCAATAGATATATTGAAGGTATCGAAACATCTTTGTTGCCCCAGGGTGAGCTGCATATCTAGAATAATGGGCCTTCAAAAGAATCTTGGCACGAAGCTCTCCTTCTGTTGGTACACATAAGCGAATGTGGTATCTAAGGACTCCATCTTCATTTAGCTCAAATAAAGGTTGTTGTTGTTGTGGAATACCTTCTCTTAATTTCATAAGCTCAGGATCCTCGTGCTGTTTCTCTTTCACTTAAGTAACAAAAGAGGATTTTGCTGTATTCTAAACGACAACACCTTTACTCTCTACATCTTCTAATCGTACCTGCAAATTAGATAGCTGGCGTAGATATTTTGTCATTTTGACCTTATGAACTTCAACATGGCTTAGACTGCCCATGGACTTCCGGTTAAATGTATCAACAACAATGTTAGCTTTGACAAAATGATATAAAATATCAACATCATAGTCCTTTAGTAATTATAGCCATCTTATTTGTCATAGATTCAACTCCCTCTGCTAAAATAATTACTGAAGACTCTAGTGGTCAGTAAAATCATCAATATGCACTCTATATAGATAATGCCGCCAAATCTTTAGGGCAGAGACCACTGCGGCTAAATCAAGATCATGTGTAGGATAGTTCTGTTCATATTTCCATAATTGTCTAGAGGCGTATGCGATAACCTTATAATATTGCATAAGAAAATAACCTAGGCCTATTCTTGAGGCATCTTAATATACAACATTACCCTCGGTGCCATCTGAAAGAGTTAAAATAGGTGCCGTGGTAAGCCTTTTCCTTAGTTCCTGAAAATTTTGTTCACATGCCTCAGTCTATTGAAACTTAGCTCCTTTATGTGTCAATTTAGTTAATAGTACAGAGAGAGAGAGAAGAAAATCCTTCCACAAACTTTCGATAATACCTTACCAAGCTTAAAAAGCTACAACCCTCTGTCAGATTCAAGGGCCTTGGCCAAGTCATCACAGCTTTAATCTTTTGGCCATAAACCTTGATAGTTGCCAATAATAACATGAACAAGAAAAGCTACAAAAGTTAGCTAAAATTCACATTTAGAGAATTTAGCATATAACTTGTAGTCTTGGAAATTCTGCAATACAGGTCAAGTGGTCCGCATACTCGACTTCTGACCGTGAATATATCAGGATTTCATCAATAAACATAATCACAGATTCATCCAAGAATGGTCTAAATACCCAATTTATAAGATCAATAAAGGTTGTCGGGGCATTTGTATGCCCGAAAGACATAACAAGGAATTCAAAATAGCCATACTACGTCCTAAATGCTGGTTTTGGGATATCAATATCACCGACTCACAGTTGATGGCACCTATATCGTAACTCTATCTTCGAAAAGCATTTTGCACCTTGTAACTAGTCAAACAAGTCATTAATCCATTGAAGAAGATAAAAATAGTGACTTTATTTAGTTTCCTATAGTCAATACACATCCGCAAGGAGCGATCTTTCTTTTGAACAAAAAGTACTAGAGCACCCCATGAGGATGTATTTGGCCTAATAAAGCCTTTATCGAGTAAGTCCTTCAGCCGATCCTTCAATTCCCTTAGTTCCGTAGGAGCCATTCTATAAGGAGGAATGGATATAGGCTGCGTATCAGGAAGAAAATGGATAGCAAAATCAATTTCCCTTTTGGAAAGAGTTCTTGGAAGTTCATTAGGGAATTCATTCACAATAGGAATTGACTGAAGAGTCGTTGCTTTCTTATCTATATCCCTAACATGCACCAGATGGTATATACAACCTTTAGCTATAAACTTCTGAGCCCTAAGGTATGAAATAAACCTACCCTTGAGTGTGAATGCATTACCTTTCCATTGAAGGACAGGCTCACCTGGAAAATGAAATTGGACTAGCTTTGCGCAACAATCAATATTAGCATAACAAGCTGCCAACCAATCGATACCCATAATGATATCGAAGTATAGCATACTTAATTCAACTATATCAGTAGAGATTAGATGATCATTAACTAAAATTGTTCAACCTCGATAAACATGACTAGCTATAATTGAGTCGCCAACCAGCGTAGACACCTCAACTGAATGTGGCAACAACTCAGACCTTATATCAAGCTTATCGGTAACAAATAGAGTAATATATGAAAATGTAGATCCAAGATCTATCAATACATAAACTACATAAGAATATATCGTTAATATACCTGTGACAACAACTAGGGATGAATCTGCATCTTGTCATCCTGCAAGTGCATAAAAATAGTTTTGGCCACTACTAGAACTTGAGGTGTAGCCTCCATATCTCCCTCTACCATGGCCCTGAGTAAACTATGGACCTTATCGAGAAGCATGGACTGAGGGTGAAGAGGCTACTGTGGATCCTGAAGGCTGAGTTGGTGTACCTCTACCTAAGCCTGGGCACTGGCTAATAAAATGTCCTATCTTCTCATAATGGTAACGTGCACCTGAGTCCTTTCTACACTACCTGGTGTGCGTCTTACCGCACTATATACATGGAGGAGTAGCCTATCACTCAATGAGTGACCTCGCCTCTCCTAACAATATAATTGGTAATCCATATCTATAGATCAACCTTTTGGGATAAATCCTTCATTTTGTTTTGGTACTCACTTTCCTCAATCGATGGTCAAACTTACCAATAATGGTGGGTACCTTACTCAAGCTTATATAATAAGTGTTGAATCATGTGCTCTAAACTGTCAATGGGTGCCCCACAAATAAGTGTACTGGTGAATGAGGGATGATCAATACGCTTTTCTCTTTTCAAAGTGGTCTTTGCAATTGTAGTAGAGTAGGAAACATAAAACTTCCTTACTATGCCTGGGTAACTACCGAAGGGTGCCTCCATCCAGTTAAATTTGTAATGGGAGAAAGTGGTCTGTATGTTCGGGATCGCTTCTAAACCCTTTGTCCAAATTTGTGGCTCTTAAAAAATACTCCTCTTGGGCATGCCCTTTTTCAGATAAAGCGGCATCCCATGTATAAATATCCCACATATATGGGACATGCCATCTCTTCAGCTCTCAAACCCTAACACTTTATTCCCGTGCAATGTCAAAATTCTCATTATGCTGCTCGATTGGTATGGTCAGTGAACTCTTCTCTCCTACTACAAACTAGGCATTTCTCGATCCCAAGGCTGACCCCAACATGGCCTCACTACGACCCTCCTATGATAATTTCTCTTGCTTTTCATACTAAGAAGATGTAGAGGCATGTCTCGTGGATCAGGACTTGACATTTGGGTTAGGAGAGACCTCATATACCTTTTTAGACCCACTTTGTTTAGATTTTGTAGGTTGGTCCTGAAGTTAGCAATGAAAATCCCAAGCCTTGACCCTTGTTATAGGTGAAGTGGTTGCTCCTCCACACGTTTGTGTCAATATGGGAGTCATAATACATGCGGGAAGAACTTTAGTACACTGGAAAGCAAAGAAAAGCAAAAACAAAACTTAAATTTAGTTTTGTATTTTTCATTGTTACAGGGATTACGAGTGGTCTTTACAACCCATGGAATGAACCACGATTCATAAAGACCTCACGTGAAAATCAAAGAAAGTGCTGGGGTCTCTGAAATTTCAACCACGAGAGCCACCTATGGTCCATAGATCAATCTACAACCCATAGATGCTACTCGTAGTTGTCTGAAAATGCAGGATCATACACTAGTCATCTTAGGTAAGTTATAAGAAGGATAATAACGATTCATGGTTTGAACCTTTGACCATAAAAGACCTTTGTGATCACTGATCACCTAATAAAACCATTGTGATCCATTTTTCACAATGTTTATTCCTCTACAATAGTAAAACATGGTAATTGTATCATCAATACAAATCTGAACTATTCTCACACTATAATTTTGAGGGTTTTAACACGCTAACAATTATATTAACAGTTAAACACAACCCTAGGTCAAGTTACATTTATCCAATCTCATTAAAAATCAGTTTGGAGACTCACCCAATAAATTAATAGTTAAACACAACTCTAGGTCAAGTTAAATTCATCCAATCTCATTAAAAAGTCAGTTTGGAGACTCACCCAAATGAAACTGAAGAATTTTATGATTGAATTTAGAAAAAAATGACTTCAGCTCTTTTGAAACCCTAACTAACCTGCGACTTAGTGACCTCGTTTGAATTTCACATGAATTTCAATGGAGTTATGGACAAATAGATGTTTGGAATTGTTGGGTGAGATCATACGGTGAGTATGAGTAGGGATTATTGAGGGAAAATGTGATGAAGTTTGATTTGGAACTATTTTAAATAAGAGGCCATCATAGGTAGAGTCGAGTGATTAAGTCTGAATAGATATAAGATCCCAGAAGTTGGAAAGTCAAAAATTGAGGTTCAAAAGAAGTTTCCTAGAAAAATGTCAGCTTTTGGCAGCAGGTGGTCCTTCATGGAACACTTCATGCCGTGGTGCACCTCATGGGATGTGGAAAGCAACCCTGGAGGTGCACTGGTTCTATGAGGTTTTGTAGACGAGACCATTGATGGATCCATGGTCCGTGGTGTGAACCACGAGCAATGATGAAGCCCGTGTACCCAATTCCTTAGTCTTCAAGTTCTGGGTGTGTACCAAAGAAGGTACCACGAGCTGTGGTGAGAACCATGAGCCATGGTGACCTCCATGGATGTCACCCCTTCCAAATACAAGTTCAAGTCCTTTACCATGACCACCACCATGTCTTGTGGTGATTTTGACAAATTCTAGTGGGTTCCTCATCTTGGTGAATTTTCAGCTTAAGTTAGGAGTGTTTTGGTCTTTTCCTATATTTTCATTAATAAATGTGGAATGTCTTTAGGGGTTTTTTCTAACCTATTAACTATCCTAAGCCCTCCTAACCCTCTCAATATCACCCAAACACTCTTAATCAAAAATCTTCTCTCTAAAGTGTTCTCTCAAGAGTCTTCTTCTTTCTCAAGCAATCCAAAAGATTTCTTCAAGATCAAACCTTTATTTCTCTGCAATTTAAGTGTCCTAAGATCAAAGGTATGTGGGAATTCATTCATGGTCCCTTTCACCTATGGAATCCCAAGTTTTCTCTCAAATTTCTCTTATGAATTCTTCTTCTAAAAGGCGTAATTTCATGAATTACATTGAGTCTTCTTAATTATGATATATTTAATTTATCTTAGCCTAATTATGCATAATTCACATCATGTTGCATGATTTCAAGATGAATTTCAATGACCTATGCTATATCTTTGTTTCAAGTATGTTTTCAATTATCTCTAATCATGATGTTCAATTGATTTTTATAAAAGCTTTATGAAAGATTACCAAGGTTTATGAATGACTCATGAGAGATTATGAATGATGTTTCCATGATGCTTTAAGCAAAGAAATTATAGTGCAATAAGGACAATTCTTGCATAATCATGTTAAAGAAGTTTAAAGGGTATGATGGAATTTCCACACACACTCATGATGAAGATGATAGATGAGCTACTCGTATGTTACTTTATAAAGTTGGATTAGTAAGTTAGTATCATGGTGTATAGAATAGATCACAAGGAAAATAAAGTACACAGGAGGTGTTAAATTGACTTGATCTTGGTGATGTTTTGTGACAACTTGAAAGGAGAAAGAGGAGAAAGAACTTCACCATTCCATGAAGAATCTTGTACAGGCATTTGGAGGTTGGAGAAGCATATTTGCACCAAGGGAAACGACCGCGAGCCTTACCATACGCCGTGGTTCTCACTACTGGCCGTGGTGGGTGCCATACAAGGCATGCTATCAATTTACTAAGGCAGCCACCATGAGGCCTCACCACTAGTCGTGGTGCTCACTACTGGCCATGATGGGTGGCGTACTGGGAAGGCCAGCCACCACGAGGCCTCACCACTGGCCATGGTGCTCACTACTGCCTGTGGTGGGTGCCTTATTAGAGAGATAAGACATAAAATATCCAAGGCATACACTACTAGGACTCACCATGAGATGAGGTGCTCACCACTTACCATGGTGGGTGTTGTCCAGTGATCACTCGATGCCCAACTTTTTGAGGTTTCCTAGTTAGTTTAGGGCTAGGTTTCCACTTTTATAAATACCACACTTTGTTATATTTTTAGGGTAATGTTTTCCTATTTATTGCAGCTATAATACACAACATTAACTCAATTTTTGAGCCTTAGATTCCTTCAATACACGCCTGGGCAGTAGCATAAGGACACAACTTATTTTGTGCTTTCTTTTGGATATTATTTTGGAGATTTCATTCAAGGATTCATTATTTAATTTTAAGTTTGATCATTGATACTTATAAGCCTTATATGCATGATTTCTTCATCCTATATTGATTTACTTATCGTAACTATGCAAGGCTAATCCCCTAACTAGGTTTGTGGGGACCATGACAATATAACAAGGTAGGCAAACGTAGGATTGCTTTTCGTGATTTGTTTAGCATGTATTGTATTTTTATTCAACTAAAAGTCTTTCTTAATGAGTGCACACATTGAAAACCTACCCATATTCATTGCCTGCCTTGTAGAGAGGTAGTTATTAGGAAAAGATTATCCCAACAGAAATTCAGAGGAACAAAACTTCATCTAGGTTACTTGAGATCGGAAGAAGATAGTACTATAGGATCCAGAGTGAGGGTTAGTGAAGCACACATTCTAAGACCGAGAGAAGATGAATGAAATATGTCTAATAAGGACCGGGAGTTTTAGATATTACCTAACTCACTCGATTTCACATGCAATAAATTGAATGATATTATCAATACGATTTGTTTATTAAGTTATATGTCATGTGGAACATAATCCTAGCCTAGTCATCATACTATTTACAAACTAAATCTTGTTTACTTGTCATTACACTATTAATTTTTATTCAATCAAAGCCAAAACCCCCAGTTTTATTTTATAAAATTCTATTTTCAGAAAATAGTAATTACAACTGAGATGGGTTAGCTAATAGAATTGTTTCAACCTATTCCCTGTGGGATCGACCCTAACTCTTAGTTGGGTAAATATATTGCTAACGATTGTCTATATTTCTTTTAAGAAGTATAATTGAATGTTATCATCTACCAAAGTATGATAGTTATAGCACTATCATGGTGGTCATTGATAGATAGATTTACTATGTATGACGCTTTTATACCCGCCTCACCAAGTTGCACTACCAAGGAAGCTGCCAAGATATTCTCCAAGAATGTGGTGAAGTATTGGGGTTTACCAAGGGATATCATCAGTAATGGAGACCCTCGTTTCACTGAGAACTTTTGGAGATAGTTGTTTGACATACTTGGAATGGAGATGCACTTGTCAACTAGTTTTCACTTGTAGACGGATGGACAGACATATTGAGTCAATGCCTTATTATAGTGCTACTTGAGGTATTATGTAAGCCCGTGGTAAATATCTTATACATCGCCCAATATTCTTATACTTGCAATGGAGCGATCCACAAGGCATACACCATTTGAGCTAGCCACAAGCCAACAACCTGAAACTCCATATTCACTATCAACCGTGTTTGAAGGAAAGAGTTTGGGAGCTTATCATATGGCCAAAGGAAGAAAGGAGCAGCTCGATGTTTCTAAGTACTACTTGGAGAAGGCAACTAAGTGGATGAAAAAAATTACAAACTTCATGATGTGTCCCACAGACTATAGAGTTGGAGACATAGTCATAGTGAAATTTCACCCAAGATAGTTCAAGGTACTACGAGACATGTACCAAAATATGCTTCACAACTAAGAGGGACTATTTAAGATCCTTTACAAAGTGGGTAAGATCTCATTCCAAAGTGGACGAGATATCAGACAAGCTCTACATGCCTCCACATCTTAAGATTTATCATGTCTTCCATGACAGAATGCTTAAGCCATACAACAAAGACAAGGATGACCTAAGTAGAGGCTAATCGAGTCGTGTGCCTCTTACTATCACTATCTTCCATGATTGAGATATTGAATCTATCATTGACTACCAAGCTAGGCAAAAACAAGGGAAATAAGCTATTGCCATATTCCTCATCCATTGGAATCGATAGTAACCAGAGGAACCTACGTAGGTGAGGTATGAAGACTTGTGGTAATTCAAAGAAAAGATCCAAAAGTTTATTTAGCAGAAATGTGTTGTGTTCATTGCAATATCAAGTGTGGGAGAATTTGACGACTCAGGATATCATCACACCACTTAAGCGCTATATGGCATAAGGGTGTCCATGTGGAAGACTTACATAGAAAGAAGGCTAGTACTTAGTGGAAGGTTCTAGAGATAAATGGAGAATTCCCTAGAAAGACCTTAGAATTTCATGGATTTACATGAAAGGTTCTAGAATATTCTAGACTTGTAGAGTATTCGAGAGAGAGGTCTTATTTTTAAATATGTCGGGACTTGTGTAATAATTATTATTTTCATATTATCCCCTAAGTGAGTAGTATAAATAAAGGAGCATCCATTTGTAACATCATCAAGCAAAAATCAATCAAAGTTTTCTACAACACAATGCTTCTGAGCAATTCTCATGAGTTCTCTGTACCATTCTCTTAGAGATTCCTAGTATCTTAAATTGACTTGACATAAAAAAAGCATGAGAAAGTGGTATAAGAACGTGAGCAAGTTATCAAGTGTCGCATGTATACTAAGTTGAAGACTAAGGACATAACATAAAGTTGTCCTTGGGAATTTGCTTTATTTCAAGCACCTATTATTGGTCCCCTTCCTCCAATGATACTTACTTTTAATTTAGTACTTACTAAATGGTTTTAACCAACCATTTTGAATGTACTGAGGAGGTTGACATTGCCATCAAAGTTCATTTTTCAAATATACATGATTCATCCATTTTTCCTATAGGCTATCTGCTTTGCTTGTAATGTTCTATACATACTTTGCCATATGCTGTTTGCTTTGCTTGCAATATTTCACATCAAGACCACCTATTTTCCTTGGCTTAAATACAATACCTCATGCTATTAGTGGTGCTTTCCTAGCCTAAACTTGTTTACTATAAATGAAATTTCTGCTTAGTGCTATAATTTCTTTGAATACTCTTTTGGGTAATATCAAGTTTGATGACCAGTAAGAGTGTATATGCATTAGCACGTAGTTCATAAGTTTGATCCATCATCCTGTATATGAGAGATTCCTAGATCTTTAGGTTCTTACTTTAGTTACCATCTTATCACGGTCTACTGTTGATAGCCTCTTTGTTGAGATACTCATAAATATTTAAATAGAAATCTGTCCTTATATCCAGTTAAATGAAAAATATCTTCCATTTCATGAAATTCAATATTTGTAAAATAAATATTTGAGTTGGCTTGAAAGATGAATCTAGGCCCTTTTTGGCTAGCAACTCTATCACAATTTTTCTCTCTAATGATGTGATTTTAGTCATCTTTATCAAGCCAAAACCAAATTTTCTTGACCACCACATTGCATCCCTTGAACCTTTATAATCCTCTTTATTTGAACCCTTATGTCTCCATAATTTCTTATGAACTATGAGATAGGATAAAAGCCTAAGTTTGAGGGAGAAAAGAAGAAAAGGTGAATGATTTGAAATGTATGAAAAAGCATAAGATTTGGGGTTTGTGCAACAATGAAATAAAGAGGTTGAGCTAAAAGTATACAACACCATAAGCTTCAAAAGAAAAAGTGCTAAAAAGGTGTGGGTGCTAGGTCAGTGTATGCACACGCTTCAGGTGAAAAGAAGAATGGAAGTTGAAATTAGTAAACATCATAAAAATGGGAGAAATAAGGTGGAAGACAGACAAAATGTGAGTGATGTGCTCAAATAAGAAGTGAAGGGAATTAGTGAGGTATCTTAGTCACTTGACCAACTGATACCTCACCTTTTATCCAAGCCTAAGCTAAACCCACAAGACCTTGAGGAATTTAAGCCTTGTCAATTATATTAGTGGCGATCTACATACAACGCAAGCCTATAGGTCAATGTGTGTATACTTGAATTCATTTATGATAGTGAGTGTCTTTGCATGATCTATAATCCCTTGATTTGGCACTCTTAGTTGTGTGTGAGGTTCTATGTTTTATGAGTGCCATTGCATCTGCCATGTGAATGGTAAAGTTTTGGTTTCAATTGAGTTGCATGAATGCTATAAATTTCTATAAATCATTAAGCAAACCGAGAAGGTTGATGTCATTAGCTTGAGATGCTTTGAGATTGAACTTGAGTGAAGAATTGTCCCACAATTATGCATAAAAAGTACTTTGATTTAAAAAAATAAGAAAAACCTTTGCCTAACGAATGGTGGTGGTGGAATTAATGGTGAGTTTTTCTTGAATAGAATCTTGTTATTTTTGAGTCTTTATTTAATTGATTTGAGTCAAGTATCTAATTATGCAAATCTTATGTTGGGTGTAGCTAAGCTTGAATCCTATGCTTATTAAGTATTTTACTTCAGGACCAGCAATAGTTTATTTGTGGGGGTTCGATGAGTTCGTATTTTACCAACTCACTCATTGAGCCCAAATTTATTAATTATTGCTAAGTTTTAATCTTAATTGAGAGTATTTTAGGCCTAGTTCTCTTGCATGCAAGCATTTCTTAGAAAAAGCAAGTTTAATGGATATGGAGTTGAAAACCACTGAACATACCAATGAAGGAACTGACATCTCGCAGGAACCGACATGCATTTTGCTGGCTAAATTCCAGCTTGAATTGAGTAAGGCCACCTCAGTACCAGCGCTACAATCAGCGTGGTACAATGACTAATTGGCTATTAGCTGAACCCAGTGCAGTATCTTCTGTGAGAACTGAAGGCAAAGTGAGGAAGTGATTGACACTCACAACTCTGGATCAGCATTCTGCCCATCTAGCCTAAGCCCAAAAGCAGAAGCTAAAGGGGAAAATGCAATTATAAAAATAAGTGTTTCCTTTGGAAAGTTCCAAAAGTTTAATGGAATTTGTGTAATTATGTACGAATATCACATTCCAAATTAGGGATAGTTAGTAGAGACCTCTTGTTGTAAAAAGATATTTAGAAAGTAAAGTGAATAACGTTTTATCTTGTAAAGGAAGAAACCTCATATTTGCATTACTCAAGGCTTGGATTTTAGAGTTTTTTAATCAAACTAGTTTGAGATCGAGATTTTCTACATGGGTATTGTATCTATTTCTTCTTTCATGAACAGCTAAATCCTTTGTTAGGGGTGTGTGTGCCAGATGGGGGTGGAAAACTTCGAATTAGTATTGATAAATCTTATAAAATTTATTGTATGACATGGATCTATTGTTGTCTTGATTTTTTAATCTAAAAATCCATGGTTGCAAATATTGATTGAGCTATCTAACATCGTTTTGGCTTGAGAAAGAACAATAGAGTTGGGTAAGATTCAATAGTGAGGACTTGTTGAAATTACTCTATGGATTTGAACCAGGGAGGGGATAATCCAAGTAATTTCTCATTTAATAATATGAGCTAGGGATAATCTATCTATTCAATCAGTTTTTGGTACTTTATTGGAAAGGGTCTTGGAGTTTGAGAGAATCCAAGGGACATATGTTTGATAGTTTCAGAGAATATCAAAACATAGTCTAGACCAATCTCTATCCATAGACAAGCGTATTAAGAGTTAAATTTTTTAGTTGGCTTCGAATTGTGAAATCAATTGAAGGTGATCCCATCATTTGGCCCTAACCTCTAAAGTTGGCTATTGTCTTGCATACAACCGCCTATACCTTGAAAAATGGAAGATAGTTAAGCGTTTATCAACCACTGAAGAGCAGAGCTTCTCTATGTATTTCTTCCTCATTCTTTTGGTATTATGAAGACCCCTTTATATAGGCACGAGCTAGGGTTTGGGGGTATTTTAGTCTCAAACCTATTCTAGTGACCTTGGGATTGAAGAGCATGGACTTGGCTCGTCTTGTCAACTTAAGAGACTAGCCTAAGTGCAATTGAATTTCATTTAATTCACATTAACCAAATTTTATTAACCAATAATTTGACTTAGTCGATATATTATAAATTTAAAATTTAATCCAAAATTTAATATGAATTTATACTATAAAATATCAATTTCTACGGTCAGCATAAAAAGGTAATCTTTTCACTTGTTCACAAGAAGAAGCAACTGAGTGCACTGTGTTTACAAAGTAAAGATAACCTTCTAGTCAATGAATTAAGAATTTTTGCTCTAACATACGCTCGTACACAAGTCTAAAAGAAATATCCCGAACTGACTCCCATAAGAACAACAGGAGCAAAGATAGATGAAATGAAACGAAGGAATCAGACGTAGAACCAATGTGGCACAACACCCAAGGGACTTAAATCGAACCGTTCTGAAAGCCTGAAGCTTGAACCCAAAGCATGAAGGAGATAAGGACTTGAACCGATGAATATAAAATGAGTAGGGACTTGAACCGAGATTTGGAATAATCAAGGATAAGGATCATCGTGGACTTAAACCACGTTCAAATGAGACCAAGGAGTTGAACCGAGGTAGTAGTAGCTATGCACATGAACCAAGACCGATAATAAGTAGTTATGGACTCAAACCAAGGCTGATAAGCTCTGATGGACTTGAACCATAGCTAAGCAAAGCCAAGGACTTGAATTGAGGCTATAATACTAAGGTAATGACTTGAACCACACCCAGTGGAGTGATTTAGGAACTTGAACCACAAATAGAGGCGAGTCGGCCAGAATTAGGATCAACAATCTACCGAGCATCATGGAAAGTACCCCTAATCTGAGTGCCATCAATAAATCACTCCAGCCAAAACCAAATCAAACCAGAATTGACGAATAGACTTCTAGAATCAAGAATCAAGTGATACAGAATAGATGGAATCCAGGAGTTATGTATATAAGGTTCCAAAGCGATGTTACTACGTAGCTAAGACCCAGACTGTCAGACTCAAGTGTTATATCAGTCTACAGGAAGCTACGTCGTCCGAAGCGATGTCGGGAAAGTTCCAAGGTCTAACGGCACCAAAATCACGCAAGTCTATGGCAAACTCTAGTCTAAGCCTAGACTAAGGCCAAACATGCTTCCCTACAACATAAACCAATAATTTGACTTAATCGACATATTATAAATTTAAATTTTAATTCAAAATTTGATATGAATTTATACCATAAAATATCAATGTCTATGGTCATTATAAAAAGTAAAATATCAATGTCTACGATCAGCATAAAAAAGTAATCTTACCACTTGTTCACATGAAGAAGCACATGGAGTGCACTGTGTTTACAAAGTAAAGATGACCTTCTAGTCAATGAATTAAGAATTTTTGCTCTAACATACAATAATTTATCAAACAAAAACTAGTATATTAGGAACAGGATAAAATCTTTAAAATATAAATTTTATATTAATAATAAATAGGTTAAAGAAAGTGTTAAAAAAATTAAAATAGGAGAGTAATCATAATATCATAAACCGCAAAATTTAATAGTTATGAACCGAAAAAAGATTAGTGTTATGAATAAAATTCTGGAGGGATATCTCTAAAATTATTTCTAATAATTATTTAGAATAAGTAAATCATAAGATCTGAATTTAAAGTCAATCGATGATTGGAGGGATGATAGTACTATATATTTACTCAAGGTAAAGTCGTGACACATTTGTCATGGTAAGGTGGAACATCGATACAGACATACACACATACACTGACAAAGAATGTAGTTATTACCTGAATGTTGTGTAGGATTTTTCCAATAAATACCAGTGGGAGAAAATCTACTAATTTCCATTAAAATTATTTCGAGAAAAGAAAAGACCTATAGTCTTGGGATTTTGCCTCTTTTCCCAAATGCCTTCATTTTTTCTTCTTGCCTCTGCACTTCTCTCCATCCTATTATCCCACTCTTGTCATGCTCAAAACTCTAAACAGGACTATTTGGATGCCCACAACACAGCTCGTGCCAATGTGGGAGTCGGACCGTTAACATGGGACGACCAGGTGACAGCCTACGCCAAACAATATGCATCCCAATTGGCTACTGATTGCAACCTCGTTTATTCTCAAGGCCAATATGGTGAGAACCTAGCTGCTGGAAGCGACGATTTCATGACAGCCACAAAAGCAGTGGCTATGTGGGTCAACGAGAAACAATACTATCACCATGACTCAAATAAATGTGATGAAGGGCAGGTGTGCGGACATTATACTCAGGTGGTTTGGCGTAATTCAGTTCGTTTGGGATGTGCTAGGGTTCAATGAAACAATGGAGGATACGTTGTCTCTTGCAACTATGATCCTCCAGGTAATTTTATAGGTCAAAGTCCATAATAAAAAGCGACTTACTTAATGATTATATATGCTACAACAAATGTGATATTTCGTTATGAAATGATATCAAATTCGTAACTAATTATCACTTTTTATGACAAAAGTTATATTTCGTGTTTAAATGCGTGAGCAAAATATTTTTCGTAACAAAGCATACAATTTCGTAGCAAAGTTTTGTTCATTAAAGTTTTCCAACAACAAAAAAAAATTGGCTCCATTTATTAAGTACCATTAATGATGAATTTTAAGTTATCAACGACACATTATTTTGTCGCTAATATGCATCCAATTTATGACAAACTATTATTTGTCTTAGATTAGTTATAATTTTGGACACAAAAATATTCCGTCACTAAAAATAAGTTATTGCAATAGCGATAAATTAGAGCTCGTAGTTAAATGTTGTAAGCTTTAGCCAAAAAATTTATATTTAATTGTGTCCTTTAATTTTTTTTCACTAATAATATAATCAATTTGTGACAAACATTTTCTTGTCTCTAATCAACCTGTAACTTGGTGACGACATAGTTTTGTCACAGAATATGCAATATTTAAATAGCAACGATTTAAAATTTATAATTGAATAATTTAACTATTTGCTACATTTATTTTTAGCTAAATATGAAATAATCTTTGATTATGCTTATTTACGATTACAATTGACAACTAACAAATGATATTTTAAGCGCTTTCTATAGGTAACAACAAGACGAAACGATAGAATGGTATGCAACCTTCACCAAAAGAGATAAGTACAACGTACTGAAGATGAAATGAGTAATTGTTTGAGGTGGTTTAGGCCTTGTTTGTTTTTTATAAGATAAATTAGGATGTTTGAATTCAAATGCATATCTGAATATTAAGATGTTCATTTAGATCTAAATATATTAATTTAAATATATATCTAAATATTAAGATGTTTTAAAACTTAAATGCTAAATAATTAAGATTTTTTAAACATGTGGATATGTAAAACTTGTCTTTATTTTAAAAATAAATAAATTTAATAAAATGTAAAATTAATCCAATATTATAATAATATTTTTTTAAAAAAAATATATCTACATGGCAATTAGTAGTTGTAATGGCTAGTTGTGGCGGTTGTGGGTGTAGATACCCAAGTTTGTATTTTCATATTTTTAATTCATTGCTTAAGTTTCTTGAATTTCAAACGGAGTGAAATAACTACTTATAAATGTCAAAAATATTTTTTAAAATTATTTTGGTGCAATTTTGTCATTTCATATAGTGAGATACCCTAATACATTATTATATATTTTACATATAATTTTATGTCACGACCCAACCTATCGAGTCGTGCGACTACCTACTCTAACACCTATATAGGAAAATTCTTATAGAAATAATATGCGGAAGTTTAACAATTACCAAATACCAGCTTAAAAAGTCATGAATACACCATAATTGAAAACTCTAAGATTTATTACCAGAAATACACTAACACCCCAAGAATACTAGTCTAAACAAGTACAAGAGCTTCTAAATTTACATAGTATAAATAAAGTAATGACACAACTCCCACCATACGGAAGGAAGAGTAGAAGTTGTTGGAGAATCATCTTTGTTTCACCTAAGAAACATCACTCACCCTGCAACCAAACTATGCAAAATGGCATATCAAGAGTAGTATCAGTACAAACAACACGTACTAATAGGCATCATCAGTCAATTCGATACCCATCACATAATATAAAGAAATCAACAAGAAGAAAACATGCTCTTAAGGAAATACACCACCAAACCTTTACGCACAACTCTTACCATTTCCGATAACCTCATTAAATTCGTTCAAGCCTAACTGTCATCTCTTCTAGTTGGTCCGTTGCCAACTCTAATACAAATCAAGACGTAGTTCTTCTACCACATAGAGGAGTTTCCAAACTACGGGCCACTATTAAGTCTGTCTAACAAGTCTACTACCTTTAGCTTTCACACCAACACCTGACTCTAGAATAATTAGCATCTCACTCGAAAGAGGGAAATATTTAGGTGGGCTAAATCTCATATTCTAACCGCACTAGCCCGCTGTGGCAGGACCTATCCCGCTATGGCTTCCTTGCCACATCGGGATTCCTCCCTCTAGAGCAGCCTCTCCGGAGGCAGAAGCTATGATTTCTCTTCGAATTCCCCCTTTAACATATATTCCCATATGACATTAGTAATAGCTGACTTTAGGTCAGTAATTTCACTTAACAATGCATCGATTGCTCCACTAATTGACCCACGACATCATGCCTACGATGTGGATAAGTCTAGCAACCACAACATAATCTAAACGGGAATATACATGAACATATTATCAATTTATCATTTCATAGCAATATTCAATTTCACAATATAAATCTCGGATACAACAGTCAACATGGTAACACTTGGACCTTCGGTCCTTTCATATCAATTATTACACAAAATAGACATGCTCAATTATAATCGATTCAGTTTCTCTATCATCACATATATAGTCAAGATCAATTCATAGATGATAGCCACACAATAGTTCTCTCAGGGAACCCATATTCAAACTGCTAGTACTTCGGTGTGAAACCCGATCTAATAGTTCGTACGTGTCAAAATCTGATACCCAATCCAATATATGTGTCGAAAAGCGACACTCGATCCAATATATATATCGGAACGTGACACCCGATCCAATATATATGTAAGAATTTGACACCCGATCCAATATCACAATCACAATGCATAATCACATTCCACAATAAATAGTTCACATACTTTCTCAATTAAGTAATCAAGCTCATTGCATGTAATTGTTCACAAATTGCCATTTCTTTAGTTTCATTCTATTTTCCCTTCATTAACAATATTTTATCAAGACTTCTTTATTTAAGGCATCACTTTTGGATACAGCAAGTTCAAGATTATAAATTTCACAGTCTTGGAATTGTAGACCCATGACAACAACATATCAATCATCCAACCACAACAATTAAATGCATGGTAAACATCATAACATTACTCATTAACTATTAAGGGTCTCTCTACAATATAGACTAAATCATAAAAAACAACCATAGGTAATCAAATAGGTTCATGACATGAAATCTATAAAAACTAAGTCATTGACATTCACCCATTTATTTCATGATTCACCTTACTGAAATTCACAGGGAATAATCAACACAAACACACATAGTTATTAGTATAAATACAGTCCTCTATATACATCAATAGTCCATAATCCCCAAGTCTCAGGATTCCATTATAACTCAGCTATTGTCTATACTTATTCTCACAAGAATCATTGGCTTTCAAGATTAACATTCAAAGATTGGACCTTTATTACTAGTCACATAATAATCATGACCCACAGTATACATTTCCACTCTAAACAACAATTGAGAATCATTTAATTATCAAGACTCCATTCCCGAAAGACTAGGCATGAAATCTCCCATCAATCTATATTATATTAAGCAATGGAAATGAATTTATAACTACTAAATTGAGAAAACCTAGACTACTTCGGCTCCAAGCAATTATAGAAGGATTATAGCATGATCCCTGACTTTTGAAGGAGAATCTATGGAGATGTCCTGCAATCCGTGAGTTGTAGCCTTCCTTGAGTTAGGAATCTCTTCTCCCATTCTCTCCAAGACTAGAATAGCTTTTTCGAGGGTGCTAGGGTAACCCTCACCTATTTTGGAACACAAGAAAAGAATGAGATAGTAAAAAGACGCCTCCTTTCCATTCTTTCCCGTCAAATCCCGCACCAATGGCCCTAATCCCATTATGGTGGCCCAACACGGACAATGCTCAGGAAAATAGACATAATTGTTTACTCCGAACTTCAAATTAGGCAAATTCAATGGCGTAAGAAAGAAGACTCATAGGAATTTAATTTGATAGTCATGATCCATCTAATTCATTATAGGATGAGAGATATGTTAGTCTGAAGTTGACCCTAGTTTGAACTCAAGTGCAAAACTAAATCGGAAATACACTTTCAACTCAACTTTGAGATAGGAGCATAATACAAACTTAATTCATAACTAATGCACTCGCATACCTAGAATTGATTCTAGTCTTATGAAAAATGAGATACGCATACCTGTACCATAAATATTCTTAGTAACGACGAACTACGTTGTTACAATAGATACCAATTTACCTTTCGTTTATCCCCGAATGACAACATGAAGGAGAGGGCATGAGCCGATCTAAGAGTTTTTCTAAATCAATGATGAGACACCATTACAACTTAGGAAAAATCACATCCAGACTAACCCTTCTTTTTTACGTCAACGCAATAACTGGAGTTCAACTAACTTGAATTCCATTTTAAAAATTTCTATGGGATACGATGTCCCTTAGATATCATGATACCACCTTAATCTTCTCAACTCTACACCTCAAGACACCAAATACCTCTAAACTATACAATTCATAAAGTTCATTGAAATCTATTCTAATTGAAATCTTGTCAATTCTTATACTAGGAGGAACTTTACCCGGGCACTTACACACTAACAAATGCTATAACGAGCACATTATCCCCACTCAAGAGAAGTAGCCACAAAGTATGTCACGAATCAAACACAGGAATCAAAGCACCCCAAATAAGTATGCAAGGATGCTCATTCAATATCAATAATCGAGCATCAGCCACATTCACTGGCAATGACATCGGCATCAAACTCTTGCCAAAAATAACCTAGGCATCACACTCTTGTTGGAAATAACCTCGCATCACACTTTCCATCTTGTCACAATGTCTAGGATAAAAATGCAATTCAATATGTTCACACAATTATGAGGAAATAACAAGTTCAAGCAATTCACAATCACAATGTGACTATCAGGGCATATCATAAGATTCACATTAATGTGAATATCAAATATTTTCACATAAGGGTCCTCTCATAGGACCTACAAGCACTTCGTATGTGTCAGAACGTGACACCCGATCCAAGATTTATATTGAAATATGACACCCGATCCAAATATGTATTGAAACGTGACACTCGATCCAAGAGTATATCGGAACATGACATCCGATCTAAAAATACAAGTCAGTCCTAAATCATAATAAATAATCAACTATCATATCACCCAAGAACAGGATCATCACAAGTCATGGCTAGTAAATAATCACTTCAGATAGTTCATAGCATGCTTCCCTATTCATAGACACATATTAATACAATGGAGTAATTTAGTGAATACATGAATCATATATGGGAAACAAACCATCATACCTCAACCCGACAACATTATCCATATTAAATCAATAACATTTATGCCTATTAGCAAATAGGTTCTGAAAATACTAGACAACTTTGATCAGTCACACACTTAAGAAGTTTCCCCATTATCTTAGCATAAACAAACATGCACACTACAAGGATCTGTTCATCACCCACCTTAAACCAATAACATCATGATAACTAGAAAAACCAGTTTAGAAACAGCTAAAACATTGAGTTCCCATAAACACAATCTAATAGTCAAAATAATTATGACAAATAGATATACTATTTAGCAATAATTAAACCATTGAGTCCCCATAAACTCAATCCAATAGTTAAAACAATCATAATCACAAGTACAATATAGCCTGAATTCCCAATCTCAAGTCTTAGCTAAGTAAACACATGAAATTTTATTAATGCTTTTAACATAGTTCCAAGACCAAATCAAGCAATCCATAATCAAAAACTCAGTATCACATTATTGAAAATGAATTATGATATACGTTTAGAAAATCTTTCATAATCACAATTCCGCTATTATGCAACAATAGTCCTTTTTTTCTCACATAGTTTCCAATAAATTCTGACTGTCCTGAAATCAAAGTTTCTCCACAGTCATAAATTATTCTTTTTTCTTACCATTTTTATAATTGGTAAGTCCATACATAATTAAGAGTTGTATTTTCTCACATGAGTATATTATTTAACTCGTCAAAAATTCATTCATTAATCACCTTGTGGTTTATCATTAGACCATTGCACATAACTAAGTTATGACTCTCTTTTTGACCACAAGTTTACAAAAACATAAGAAATCATATCTCACATAATTTCAAATCATTCAGGCAAGTACACTTCACATACTAACAGGTATTCTAGGCAACACTATGCATATAATCACGTCATATCATTCAGGTAAATACACTTTACACTCTGATGGTTATACATGCAACACTATGCATATAATCATAATTTCAAGCTATATCATACAAGAAAGTCAAAACTATTAACTTAATCCCTTCATGGATGACCATTGATTGATCATTTATGCATTTACACAACCTCTAAAGCAAGATACCAATTGAAACCTTCTCAGTTCTGATTTATCTTGCTTGTGTCCTTTCAACCATGACAATGATATCCAGTTTACTTTGTTGAGATAGTAATTGGAATCTAGGGATACCAATTAGACTCAACCCATACCACAAATGACAGACCATACGATAAAGAGAGAAGAAACTGGAATGATTTTCTAGAATGCTTCATAGCTTCCCAAAGATTAGATATGGACGTCAAAACACCAATCCACAAGAGTCTATTCCACATTTGCTCTTGTATTGGGAGACCGATAACTTAGGCTCTGATACCAACTTATTGCGACCCAACCCATCGAGCCATACAAGCACCTACTCTAACACCTAGATTGGAGAATCCTTACAGAAATAACAAGCATGATTTTAACAATTACCAATTATCAGCCTAAAAAGTAAGGAATACACCATAACTGAATTTTTTAAAATCTAATATTTATTATCAGAAACATACTAATACCCCTAAGGATACAAGTCTAAATAGATTCAAGAACTTTTAAAGATACAGTATAAATAAAGTAATGACATAACTCCCACCATAAGGATGGAAGAGTAGAGGCTGTTGGAGAATCATCTTCGTCTTCACCTAAGAAACATCATTCACCCTGCAACCAGACTATGCAAAATAGCATATCAAGAGTAGTATGAACACAAACATCACATACTGGTAGGAAACAATGGTCAACCCAATACCCATAGCATAATATAAAGAAATCAACAAGAAGAAAATATGCTTTTAAGGAAATACACCACCAAATCTTTATGAACAACTCTTACTATTCTCGATAACCTAATTAAATTTGTTCAAGCGTAACTCTCATCTCTTCTAGTTGGTCCGCTGCCAAATCTAATACAAATAAAGACCTATCCCTTCTATCACATAGAGGAGTTTCCAAACTACGGGCAACTACTAACTCTATCTCACAAGTCTACTACCTTTAGCTTTTACATCAACACCTGACCCTAGAATAATTAGCATCTCACTCGAAAGAGGAAAATATTTAAGTGGGCTAAAGCTCATATTCTAACTGCACTAACCCACTGTACGCGGGACCTATACTGCTCTGGCGGTATTTCCATAGTGGGATTCCTCCCACCAGAGCAGCCTGTCCGGAGCCAGAAGCTCTGAATTCTCTTCAAATCCCTCCTTTAACATATGTTTCCATAGGACATCAATAATATCTTAATTTAAGTCACTAATTTCTATTAACAATGCATCAATTGCTCTCTACTTATTTACCCACGACCTCATTCCTAAGATGTGGATAAGTCAAGCAGCCATAACATAATTCAAATGGGCATATACATGAATACATTATCAATTTACCATTTCAAAGCAATATACAGTTTCACAATGTAAATCTCAGATACAACAGGCAATATGGTAGTACTTGGACCTTCAGTCCTTTCATATCAGTTATTACACAAGATGAGCATGCTCAATTATAATCGATTTAGTTTCTCTATCATCACACATATAGTCAAGATCAATTCATATATGATAGACACACAATAGTTCTCTCAAAGAACCCATACTTAAACTGCTAGAGTGTCGGTGTGATACTCGATCCAACAGTTAGTATGTGTCAAAATATGACACTCGATCTAATATATACATCATAACGCGATACCTGATCCAATATATGTGTCAAAATATGACATCCGATCTAATCTATATGCCGTAATGCGACACCCGATCCAATATCACAATCATAATGCATAATCACATTCCATAATGAATAGTTCACATACTTGCACAATCAAGAAAACAGGCTCATTGCATGTAATTGTTCATAAATAGTCATTTCATTAGTTTCATTCTATCTTTCCCTTCATTAATAATATTTCATCAATGTTTCTTTATTTAAGGCATCATTTTTTAGTAAAGCAAGTTCAAGATTATGGATTTCACATTCTTGGGATTGTAGACTGTCACGACCTAATCCATCGAGCTATATGGGCTCCTACTCTAACACCTATATAGGAGAAATCTTACAGAAATATCATGCGAAAGTTTAATAATTACCAAATACCAGGCTAAAAGTCAGAAATACACCATAGTTAAATTTTTAAAACTTTAAGATTTATTACTAGAAACATGCTAAAACCCCCAAGAATACTAGTCTAAACAGGTACAAGAGCTTCTAAAGATACAAAGTATAAATAAACTAATGACATAGCTCCCACCATAAGGAAAGAAGTGTAGAAGCTGTTGGAGAATCATCTTTATTTTCACCTAAGAAATATCACTGACCTTGCAACCAGACTAAGCCAAGTGGCATATCAAGAGTAGTATCAGTACAATCCTCATGTACTAGTAGGAATCATCGGTCAACACGATATCCACTATAAAATATAAAGAAATTAACAAGAAAAAGACATGCTCTTAAGAAAATATACTCGCCAAACCTTTATGCACAAACTATTATCATTCCCTTTAACCTCATTAAAGTAGTTCAAGACTAACTTTCATCCCTTTTAGTTGGTCTGCTGCCAATTCTAATATAGATCAAGGCCTAGCCCTTCAATCACATAGAGGAGTTTGCAAACTATGAGTCACTACTAACACTGTCTAGCTCATCTATTATATTTAGTTTTCACACCAACACATAGACCTAGGATAATTAATAGCTCACTTGGAAGAGGTAAACATTTAGGAGAACTAAGGCTCACCTTCTAACTGTGCTATCCCGCCATGGCGGGACCTATCCCGTTCTAGCAACCTCGCTATAACGGGATTCCTTCTACTAGGGCGGCCTGTCCAGAGACAGAATCTTTGAATTCTTTTCAATTTCCCCTTTTAATACATGTACCAATAGGACACTATCAATATCTGGCTCTAAGTCACCGATCTTAATAAACCACACATCAAATGCTCTCCATTTGTTTACCCATGAACTCATATCTATGATGCAGATGCAATTAGCACTCATAACATAATCCGAACAGGCATATACAAGAACACATTATCAATTTATCATTTCAGGAGCAATATATAATTTTACAGTATAAATCACAAATACAACAGTCAATATGGTAATACTTAGACCTTCGGTCCTTTCATACCGATTATTACATAGGATGGGCATGCTTAATTATAATTAGATCAGTTTCTCTATTATCACATATATAGTCAAGATCAATTCACAAATGATAGTGACACAATAGTTCTCTCATGGAATCCATACCCAAACTATATATGTATTATAATGTGATACCTGATCCAATATATATGCCAGAACGTGACATCCAATCCTATATATATGTCAAAATATGACATCCAATCCAATATGTATGTTAGAATGTGACACTCGATCTAATATCACAATCATAACCAGAATCACAGTCCATAACAAATAGTTTACATACTTGCATCATCAAATAACAACTTTATTTTATGCAATTGTTCACAAATAATCATTTCATCAGTTTCATTCTATCTTTCCCTTCATTAATAATATTTTATTAAGCCTTCTTTATTCAAGTCATAACTTTTAGTCAAGCAAGTTCAAGATTATAGATTTTATGGTCTTCGAATTGTAGACCGATCACAATATATCAATCACTCAACCACAACAATCAAATACATGATAGACATTACAACATTACTCAAATAATATTAATAGTCTCTATATGATATAGACTAAATCATAGCCTACAACCACATGTAATCACATAGGTTCATGGCAAGAGACTATGTACACTAAGTCATTCACATTCATTCTTTATTTCATGATTCGCATTACTCAAGTAATTCACAGGGAATAATTAGTATAAACACATATAGTTAATGTATAAACCCATCTCTCTATATACATCAATAGCCCATAATCCCAGAGTCTCAGGATTCCGTTATATCCCAGCTTATTGTCTACACTTAATCTCACAAGAATCATTGACCTTCTAAACAGTTTCACCAAGATTAACATTCAAAGATTGGACCTTTATCACTAGTCACATAATAATCATAACCCACAACATATATTCTCACTCTAAACAACAATTGACAATCATTTATCCATCCAAACTCTATGCCTGAAGACTTGGACATAAAATCATTCATCAATCTATATTATATTAAGCAATTGGAACAAAATTATAACTACTCAATTGAGAAAACCTAGCCTACCTAGACGCCAAGCAATTGCAGAAGGGTTAAAGCACAATCCTTGATTTTTGAAGGGAAAAATTATGGAGACCGTCCTGAAATCTGTGGGTTATGGCCTTCCATGCTCTAGGAATCTCTTTTTCCCTTCTCTCCAAGCCTAGAACAACTTCTTGGGGGTTTCTAGGATAAACCTCATCTATTTTGGCACTCAAGGAAAGAAAGAGATAATAAAAGGATGCCCTATTTAGCTTCTGGTCTATCGAATCCTGCTCTAGCGGCCTAAATCCCTCTTTAGCGTCCTAGTATGGACAATGCTTAGTAAAATAGGCATAATATTTTACTCCAAACTACAAATGAAGAAAATTCGGTGATGTCAGTTAGGGGAAGAAAAAGATAACAAATTGATGCCCTATTTATCTTTTGGTCCGTCGGATCCCGCTCTAGCGGCTAAGCATGGACAATGCTCAGTAAAATGGGCATAAAGTTTTACTCCAAACACCAAATGATGCAAATTTAGTGGTGTTGGAAAGAAACTCATAGACCTTTAATTTGATAGGTCATGGGCTAACTAATTCTTTACAGGATGTGAGTTATGGTCGTTTGATGTTTATCCTAGTTTGAACTCAAATCCAAAACTAAATCAGAAAGACACTTTCAACTCAAGTTTGAGATAGGAGCATAGTACGATCTTAATTCAAAACTAGTGCACTTGCATACCAAGGAATTGATCATAGTGTTATGACGAAAGATATTCACATACTTTTATGGTAGATATTTTTAGTAACAACGGGTTAGATCATTACATAGACCCATCACAATAACATATCAATCATCAAACCATACCAATTAAATGCATGGTAAACATCACAAAATTACTCAGACACTATTAAGGGTGTCTCTATAATATAGACTAAACCATAACCTACAACCATAGGTATTCAAATTGGTTCATGGTATGAGATCTTTCAACGCTAAGTCATTCACATTCACTCTTTTATTTTATGATTCACATTAATCAAGTAATTCACAGGGAATAATTACCATAAACACGCATACTTATTAGTATAAACACATTCCTCTATATACATCAATAGTCCATAATCTCCAAGTCTCAGGATTCCGTTATAACCCAGTTATTGTCTATACTTATTCTCACAAGAATCATTGGCCTTCAGATTAACATTCAAAGATTTGACCTTTATCACTAGTCACATAATAATCATGACTCACAACATACATTTCCACTCTAAAATACAATTGAGAATCATTTAATTATCCAGACTCCATGTCCAAAGGTCTAGACATAAAATATCCTGTCAATCTACATTATATTAAGCAATGAAAATGAATTTATAACTACTCAATTGAGAAACCCTAGCCTACCTAGGCTCCAAGCAATTTTAGAAGGATTATAGCATGATCCCTGACTTTTGAAAGGAGAATCTATGGAGACGGGCCTGAAATTCATCAGTTGTAGCCTTCTTTACATTAGGAACATCTTCTCTCCTTCTTTTCAAGCCTAGAATAGCTTTTTGGGGGTTTCTAGGGTAACTCTCATCTATTTTGGCACTTAGAGAAAGAATGAGATAGTAAAAAGATGCCTCCTTTCCATTCTTTCCCATCAAATCCCACACAGCAGCCCTAATCCCGCTTTGGCAGCCCAGCACAAACAATGCTTAGTAAAATAGATATAACTTTTTACTCCAAACTTCAAATAAGGTAAATTTGGTGGCGTTGGAAAGAAGACTCATAGGACTTTAATTTGTTAGTCATGAGCCATCTAATTCATTATAGGCTGAGAGATATGGTCATTTGAAGTTGACTCTATTTTGATCTTAAGTCCAAAACTAAATCAGAAAGACACTTTCAACTCAACTTTGAGATAGGAGCATAGTTTACAACTAATGCTCTCGCATACCAATAATTGATCCTAATCTTATGAAAAATGAGATTCATATACCCTTATCACAGATATTTTTAGTAACGATTGGCTAGGTTGTTACATTTAAGTATAAATTATGTCATTTTATTAATTTGAAATTAATTTATTCATTAAAAATAAATATTATGAATGAGTATGTATTTGTTTTGTCCAATGAATGTCAATTTCGACTTAATTATGACCATTACTCCATTATGACTTTATTTTACAAAATCAAAAGGCGTATTACTAAATTGATTAAATGATAATCTCAATTTTACAACAAATTGTCTTGGTTTCATAAATATCTTTAATTAAAAATAATTGTTCAATTTGATTATTCTATCAATGCAAGTCTTTTATGTTTGAAATAATTTTGGCTATAGCTTAAAGAGAATTGATTAGTTTTTAAATTCAATTTAGGTCATTTTCACGCTTAAAGATAACTTTTTTGCTCTTTTCCATGGTCAAGTTCAATAATAACCCTCAAATGGGTTGAACTTGATATTTTGTCCCTCATAAAAAAAATCTTACAAAAATAACTTTTGTAAAGGATGATTATCTTGATTTTGTCCTTGCTTAACATTTCTTTAAAAAGAAAATCCTCCACTATAGAAAAATTTTAACTTTTGTCATATGACAGATATTGAGGATATATTTAGACACTAAACCTGCTCAATTGACATAAAGTTATGCCTATCGGAAAAAAGATATTAGAACTTAGATATCTCATCCATCAAAAATAAGTTCTAATTTTTTTCATAAGACAGACATTCAAGACATTTTCAAACAGTAAATCTGCTCAATTGAATTTTTCTATTCGGTAATTTTAATTTTATGATTTTAAGAAATACTATACATATCAAATTAATTCAATATGGTGTGATACTATTTTGTGCATGGCAAATTGATAATCATAGATGGCTCAACTTCGACTTATGTATACACATATAATAGAGAATTACGACTTTTCAAAACAAAAAAAGTCTCAATTATATCATTTTAACAGCTTACATATGTAGAAGTATAAATTACAAAGGAATTATAATCAAATTTCTTTGTTAATCAATCCACACAGAAAAAAATATTTCAATATTCAAAAATTTTGTAGTCAAAATTTAAACGTCTACACATTTAATTTTATACCAATATTAGGTTGTAAATTATATATATATATATATATAATCGTTATGATATTAATATTGGATTAGCCCATTTAAATGGAATACAAATGATATATCAGACAACTTTGCTAAGCTCAAAATGTCATCTTATTCTATAGGTCTAGTTCGGTGCTATATGTTAACTAACGTGGCATGCCAAGTCAAATAAAAGAGATAATAAGATCATGTTACATGTCAAAATGGCGTAGTATACCTAGTCAAATTCAATTACAATGAAAATATATCACATGTGCAACTGACATGTTCCGATAATTAAATATCGCCATGTCACTTAAACCTGACAAGCAAAAACTGATCCTTCCTCATGCCTCTTTCATCCTACAACTATAAATAGGGGACATAACTAAGAAAGGTGATTATAAATGAAATCATAAATCAGAGGGAGCTCATGGATCAAAAAGTACAAACATCGTACAAGTTGCAAGCATTCAAACATTCTTTTACAAATTTTCGAAATGCTTGAAGATAACATACAAAGGCAAATTAAAATATAAAAACTATTACAACCCAAAAATCGAGGTTATGATGGCACACATCCCTAATTCTATCTGCATTAAAAAGGACACAGAAGTAGGTATGAGTATAATCCACATGTACTTAGTAGGTTTAACCAACTGAGTATAAGAAATTAATCAAAAACTATGAAATAAACTAAGAAATGCTTCCACCTGCACGTAGAAAATTCCCACTCCGGCTACGCTGTCGCCAATTTATATAAAACAATGCAGACAAAGTAAACACAGAAATACACTTCAATATCACAATTAAACAGATATAACAAATATCATAGGTATCAATGCACTGCAGTGTATTATGATGATGCAATGATATAATGGAACGGTAGGATCAATGTTGTCGCATAACCTGTCGTATACACCTGCCGAGATGTGATACCAAGCAGGACCCATGGGGGTCTCGCACACCATATACCTCATCATAATTATAATGTATCAACTGCCTTGCCACCCAGCTCGTGGCCAAGGACTCATGATACTAATATCTCATTCGCTTGCCACCTACTCGTGATCAAGGATATATGAAAGGTGACATATTTTCTTTCTCAAAAAGAATTTTCATAGCTCTCAACTTCCCAATAATCAATGATAATATGAATGAGGATGAATTCATTCACAACATATAAGGCATGGAGGTAATGTTCAACTCGACATGTAGTACAAGGCTCAAAGTTCTCGAAACTTAACCTAGAAATGATATTCACCCTCAATAGACTGTAATGGGAAGAAATTATACAATTTAAGTGTTCACTCTTTTTTGACAATATTGTAATACTCAGGCATGCTCAAAACCCCTAACTCAATCCCTCATGTAGTATTTCATGTCGAATAATCATTTCACATCTCTAACTCAGTTAAGTCATTGATAACACATTCTCAACACAGATAAGATATCAAACAAGGCATCCACATGGGATACACAAGCATCACCACAAAAATTAACAGTCTCAAACAACACTATGACCCTATCCCAAAGTCTATAACATATAATTTGACTAATTACCCCAACTCAGCCCCAGGAAGGAAAGCTAAACCTAGCTCAATTGTCGAAACCGCACTCTAATGCTCTACCAAATGAAAAATCTTTGAATTCAATGCTCAAAATGATAGCCCATTATCAAGAATGAAATATACGCTTCATAAGGAGTCCAATGACACCCATATTGATAGGTTTAGAAACTGGGTAAAACAATCCAAAAATGAATTAATTTCGAAAAGGGTCAAATTTGAAATTTAATTGCAAAATCACATTCTACTAGTAATAAAGAACTCATGCTTGAAAAATCCATAAAAATAGAGTAAAAATGAATTAGAAATCACCAATTTTCTTAAATTTAGATTAGGGAAGAAACAAGAAGGTTTGGAGTTTGAAACTAAAGTTTAGGAATTAAGATCATCATAATTAATGAAAAGGAAGGTTTTAGGGTAAAAATCACTTACCCAACAATTTTACTCAAAAACTTCTTCTCTAAATTGCCTCAAGAAGCTCAAGAACTTAAAAATGGTGAAAATGGGGTTTCTCTCAAAGTTGAACACTATTCTGGCAAGAATTGTGCATCGCGATTGCGAGCCACTAACTCTTGCGATCGCGAAGCACTAGACAGTGAACCATCCCAATCGCATTCCCTCCCTTGCGATCGCGAAGAACAACAAACTCACACTTTGCGATTGCGTGACCTTAGCTCACGATCGCGAGGTGCAACTTAATCTGCACCAGAAACAGAATCTGCAGCTGAAACACAGTCCTAAAAACTCTTGGTTGAACCCTCAAAAATTATTTGGGATCCAATAAAAATAAACCGTATATGCTACTATACTGAATTCGACATTCTAGACTTAATGGAATTGTCAGATTTCCAAAAGTAAGTCAATTGATCCTTTAACTCCTTTAATTCCACCAGGGCTATTTGGTAAGAAGGAATAGAAATAGTTTGAATACCCATAAGAAGGTCTATGCCAAAATCAATCTTCCTTTCGGGAGGGATATTGGGTAGATCATCGGAAAATACATCTGGAAACCCATTAACAATGGGGACCGACTCTAGAATAGAGCTTCAGAATTTTCATCCCTAACCCTCACAAGATAGTAAATACAACCCTTGGAAATTATTTTTCAAGCTTTAAGGCACGAGATGAATTGACCTTTAGACACAAAATTACTATCTTTCCATTCTAGGTTTGGCTTGTTTGGAAATTGAAACTTAACCACTCCGGTTCTACAATCAATAGAGGCATAACATGGATATAGCCAATCCATACCATGGATAACATTAAAATCGTTCATCTCCAGCTCGACTAGATCACATAGAGTAACTTTATGAAAGATCGAAACTAGACAAGTTCTATAGACTCTTTTGGCCACAACCGACTCACCTATGGGAGAATAAACGGAGAAAGGCTCTAACAATATTTTGGGGCTAACATCAAATCTCATGACCACATAAGGGGAAATGAAAGACAAATTTTCACCCGAATAAAATAAGGCATAAACATCATAGTGAAAGACCCATAACATACTGGTAACAATATCGGGAGTCTCCTCCACCTCTTTCCTACCATGGAGAGCATAAAATCGATTGTTGTGTTGACCACCCTTTTATTGCACTCGATCACCTTGAAAAACTTGCCCTCCATGAGAAACTTGACCTTGAGGATGACCATTTTTGACCTTGCACTTCTTAGCATGATAACCCAACTTACCACATCGGTAGCACACATTCAAACTGGCTAAACACTCAACCTTGTGGTTTTTACCACACTTCTTGCATGTGGGAGTAAGATCACCTTATTAAGGCTTAGGGTTGGGCACCCTATCCTTTTCCAACCTTGAAGTAGTGGCATTAAAAGACCCTTGGCTAGGGTACTTTTGGAAAAAAATGAGGACGTTCACCACCTCTAGACTTACCATATGAGAAATCACCACCATTGGTCCTTGGCATCTCGGATTCCCTATTCTTATCCTTTAGCTTATCACTTTCTATTTTCTCCACATAGGTCATGAGTCTAGATATATTCATCTCTCGAATCAATATAGTCGTTTTGTACTCCTTTGAGACCATATCCAACACACCTGATACAAACTTGATCATATGAGCTCTTGAGTCGGTAACCATGAATGGAGTATATTTTTACTATTGAGTAAACTTGAGGTCATACTCTCTCACACTCATACCATCTTTCTTAAGGTTGATGAACTCTTTCACTTTGGCCTCCCTTAATTCCAATGGGAAGAAGCAATTAAGAAACACCCCTTTAAACTCATCCCAAGTCATGGGATACGCCTCCCTAGTCCTCTAACTCTTCCATTGGTCATACCAAATATAAGCAACACCCTTCATTTATATGTGGCCAAATCTTCCCTCTCAACCGGGCTAATTCCCATGATATCAACAATCTTATGGATGCTATCAATGATGTTATACCTCGCACTTTTGAATCTTGACATGTGTAACTAATCGTCTTGAAAGTAGCCATGAGACCCTTACTATCCACACACATCAAACAACTTTAAGGAAAGAAGAATGTGATACCCCATAGTAGAGAAGGTTGGAAATGGAGTTATAAGAATCCGGAAGGAATTGGGGGTCAAGTAATGAGTCGTAGAACTCAATTTACCTACATAAGCTACTAACTTGGAAGTTTTACATACTTAAGCTATTGGAGTACGTACCAAGCTTATGTAGCATGGATTACATAGGCTCTTAAAATAAGAAGAGATTACGAACCTACGAGAGAAAGCAAAAACTAGTTTTCGAACTTACGAAAGTGAAGCAAGTAGCACCTCAAGAAAGCACCTCAAGCAAGCAGGTGACAAGCAAGCAGGTGACTCACCTACCTGCTTGGGGTGGGGCCCACACTGCCACGTGGCAGCATATGGGTGGCCACATGGGTGAGTTGGCGCCCTAGGGGGTTGCCACATGTCACCCCTAGGGTATGCCACATGTCACCCTCTAGGGAAGGTTATATATTAGTCATTTTATGACTAGAACTTCATTTTCAGTATTTTTAACTTAGGGAATGAGAGAAAAACGTGAATAACAAGTGAGGGCAGCCACGGGTTTGAGCAAAACAAAAGGTAAGGCCCGATTTCATTTTGTGAATTAATTATTTAAGGTATGCTACGGTGATATAGCGGTGTTTAATAATGAAAATTTCGTATTTGGGGCAGCAAGAAGCCACGCAAACAGCCCCTTAGTTTCAGCCACGTCGAGGAGTTCCGAAGTTAATTTTCAGCACGTTTGGAGAGCTGTTTGTTAAGGTATGGTTTGATTCTCTTCTCCCACATTTTTGTGAGAGTTTATACATTCTATGGAGGTGTTATTAACGTAAAGTTACAATTCGGAGCAGCACCAAAAAGATACAAACAGTCCGCTAAAGTTTCAGCATGTTAAGAAACTTCCGAGGCGAATTTTGGCGAGTTTTGGCCAATTTAGGATAAGGTAAGGTCTTACCCTCTAATTTGAAGCTTATTATGTTATTATAGGGTGTATTACACACCTTAGGGGCTGCTGGAAGTTGGGTAAAAGGTTTTAAAAGTTCGGCGTTCGAAATAAGCTAAATTGTAGTCGCTATAGTTGAATTGTCGTCGAAATAAAGTATTGCTCTTGTGAGGTGATGCTATAGGGGTGTGACTTGTTGTTGAAGGGCCTAAATATGTTTTAATGTGGGTTAGGGTGCTTCTGGTTGAAGCCACATGACCCCTCGTTGCGTATAATGAAAGGCATTACAAAATAAAGGCTAGACGCCCTATTTTGAAATCGTATTTTTGAATAGGTCATTTGGAGTTTTATGTTATATATTGTTGGTGTGAATTGCTGCAGGTTGTTGTTGTTGGTTGGATGTATGTATTAGGGACCTAATTGGAAATTCGGATAGGGCACATTATAGGGGAGGTGCTGCCCAATTTTCGTTAACGCCTTAACAAACTAAAGAACTAGTCGAGGAAACGACTAAGGAAATAGATTCCATTAACACTAAGGTGTAACCTAAGATGATGGAAAATTAAGAAGAGTTGATATGTATATTACTCTCCTGTTTAATAGGTTCAAAGGACGACGAGGCAAACAGGATAAGGAATAACTCAGATGAGGTACGTGAAGCTTTCCTTTGGCATGTTTATGAAATAAGTATGTAGAGCTATTCTTCTTTTCTTTTGGCATGTCTTAGGTATAAGTTATGAATTCTGTGTATACGAAATGTGGGGACAATTCCACTCATGAAACTCCAAATGTAATTCATAATGGTATTCACTTTGTAATGTTAAGACTCCTGTAATAGTTGAGTTATTGCCTTTCCAGGCTACTAGATCATGAATAGTAGTATATGTAAAGCCTGTCTGTTCTTTGTTTTGGAAGGTCTTAAGTATAAATGTAATAGCATATGATATGAGGTGGAGGTAGTTCTAATTATAAGCTCCAGGTATGATTGTGACTTTTGTTTACTACTTGGTATTAGAATTCTTAAAATAGTTAAACTACCCTGGAGTCTCCTATCTGCTGAATAATACTTGAATGTGTCAGCTCCTATTCCTAAAGTCTCTACAACGAAAAATATCTCTAATTCCATAAGCTGTTTAACCTTGTCTCGATACACATCTACGATTCCTGAAACTCCAGTTAATATGCTCCGTAATGATGCTTAGAAGATACTTCAGACGATTACTACTCTGATCTTCAGATGAAGATTCACTTGACTATTTCATTAAGTCTCAAAAGATGACTTAGTTGCATATAGTTTCTCACTACTCTATTCGAGCACCCTGTAACCCATCTTCCTCCGAGTCCCATAAAAGGGTCGGGAATGCAATCGTGCCTAGTTTTGCAATTCGTTCACCGAGTCCCGGGCCGGCTATATATATATAAGAAGTATACGAGGATGAAATGCCGTATATGATGAAGTGAAGCATATGATGACGCCGTATGTGATGATGCTCGTCATCGTGTCCCGGGCGGATATGTACATATAATGATATAATGGAAAATATGGATTGAGCCGTATGTTCTTCGGCATTGTTTTAAATTACGGATCGGGCCGAACGTTCCTCGGCGTATTTTACTATATGATGATGGTACGCTATAGACGTACACTACTCTTTCACCGAGTCCCTCACTAAAGGGCCGGACACTTTATGTAGGCATGCATATGAAAGTATAGGGATACATTTGTGACCCCGATCCCTAGAGTGAACCGGATATACGATGATGATATACGAGGTTAGTCGCATTCAATGATATTATGTCGTATATGATGACATGATAAAATGATATACATGATGATATGATGACTCATGATTATGATGAAACAATTATGGTACCGAGTTCACTAGAGGGTCGGGTACCGGGTATGATAAGGTATATGACTGCATGTCTTAAGCTGCAGGTACAGTAATCTGTTAACTGTTATACATGTCTTCTGTATCCCCATTTCAGTTGTTGTCTCAGTTATGATGTTATGCTTTATATACTCAGTACATATGTCGTACTGACCCCCCTTTCTTCGTGGGGCTGCATTTTATGCCCGCAGGTACTGATGTTCGTTCCGGAGATCCGTCAGCTTAGGAGTTTCTCTCAGCTATGTTGGAAGTGCTTCACTGTTTTGGAGCCTAGGTTTTGATATTGGTTATTTGATGTACATATTCATTTATTCAGAGGTACGGCGGGGGCCCTGTCCCGCCATATGATGCAGTTATTACTCTTAGAAGTCTATAGACATGTGTATGTGGGTTATTTGTAAGTTCGTTCTAGTTTTACTCATACGACGTATTGTAAATGTTTTCATGTTATGGTAGCCTCGTCGGCTTGCATGCCCTTTCATGTTATGATACAGGTGATAAAGGCTACATGTATATGAAAAAGTTTTCGACCCATTGGGGTCTGTGTATAGTATCACATCACATACGGTTCAACTTAAGTGTAACTAGTAGATACGTATAAGAGGGTTCAGGCCGGACCTCAGTCGCGGCCTACGGGGTTAGATCATGACAGAAGTGGTATCAGAGCAGTTCCTCCTTAGAGTGTCTACAGACCGTGTCTAGTAGAGTCTTGTTTATCGGTGTGTTGTGCACCATATCTATAGACAGGAGGCTACAGGACATTTAGGATGTTACTTTATTTCGTATCTAGAATCGTGCGATAGAGCTGAGTCGTAGGAAATGCAATTCCTCATACTAACTTGTGATTTCAGTAGAAAGGCAATATCGATAGAAGAAAGTAACTGACGATATTGGATGTTACGAAGCACGCAGGTAAGCAAAGGCACGAAGGAACTATGTCAGGTAAGGTGTTTCAATACAACTGATATATAAAGTTGGAAAATGAAAGGAAAATTATACAAGAAAGTGCAACAGGTGCAGTTCGAAGGGACATATGAGGTAAGTCCATTTTCATACTACTAATTGTGGGTGCCCTGTGTGGCGGCGATATGAAATGATATGAATATATATTTGTGTGCCCTGTGAGGCATTGTTGGCATTTTCTACATGCAGGTGTTGGGATAGTAAGAAATACAGAGGAAACTCTGCCCAAATATTTCTAGAAATAAGAGGAGAATGAGATACAGGGCTGTAGTATGTCTTGAAAGGTTGTTCTTGCAACAATGATGAGATTTGACTAAACAAGTATGGCTGACCTCGAGAAATAAGTTAATTGTTGAGTTAATGGCAATAGAAACTAGGAGGACGATACTGGAATAGTAGAATAAGTTAGAAATGACCTATAAGCCAAAGAAGATGACTCAGAGAGGACTGATAGATCGGGATAAAACGAGATAGTAAGGCATCTCCTGAATTGATACATAGGGATAAACTATGACAAGTGATAGTTGAAGGAAGTAACAGTATGGTTAAGACAAGAGTAAGACAAGAGTACAAAGGGAAAAGAAGTGTGACGGATATGAAGTGTTAATAAGATAGCTTGTGAGACATTAAGGACAAGACTAGCTAAGAAGGGTAAGTAACCCATAGTAAGAATCGTGAAGAAAGTCAAGTGGTATTATACTATAGGTCCGAATGTGAACAAGGTACCAGGTGAATATAACAAAAACCGTTATGAGAATAAGCAAAACTTAGTAAGGAATTAACTAGAAGGTATGACGTGGTCCATGTAAATAGAATGTAAAGATAGGTGTGGAACGGAAAAGCAAGCTATGAAACAAATAAGGAAGATTTATCAAATTCCATAAGGAAAGTTTCGAATAAAGGTTATATGATGACGAAAAGAATGGCTAGTGCAAGGAAATAAAGGGTAATATGGAATTCCTTACGCCCAACCAAAAATGGAAATGAGTTGAAGGAATAATAGAGAAGTTCTAATAGAGGCACTCAAGATAGATGTGATTGATTAAGTATGAGTATCGAACAAAAAGAGAAATAGACAGTTACGACCTGGAGGTGTAGTAAGATCAAAAGGTATTAAGACAAGGTCACCACTACAACGAAGTTGATATGGTTTTAAGCAGGATTTGAAGTAAGCCTTAAGCACACGACAAAGATTGAAGCTCAGGAGGCATAAAGAAGTATTGTGTATACGTGACTCCACCTTGACAATTAATGAGATCCTGCAAGGAAAGGGAATATCAATTCACAGAATAACTGCTGCATTACTAAGTTATTAGAAGAATAAGATGTATCCACGGGAATAAGTTTAGTATAATGACAGAGCTTGAAACGCGAATCGCTAAAGTATAAGTACTCTCGAGTGGAGGATTTGAACTAAGGATGAGCGCGAGCTAATTACTGATTAGGATGGATGGAATGTGGCTTGGAATGCATTGCTACATTACGGATATTACTCTAGTATCAACCATTATATAAGGTTTATACGATATATTACATATACGAAAACACCCTATGGTTGTGCTAGGGTTTCCTATAAAGGCAACCTAATATATGAAAGATTTAACAGAACATGTAGACATGGTGCAGCACATTAAATATGTTGGAGTAGAATCATTCGCGTGTGAATGGCTGAAAATAAATGGAGGATGACATGGGTACACCCTAAAATAGGGGAAGTGGACAAGAGAAGTACGAGTGTAAAAGAAAATAGACTGACGCTATCGTATGTTAATAGGGACGCTTGAACTTCAAACGGAACCCCATAAGGGATGGACGTGATCATACCCGCACTGATGCACTGGATTCCGTCAAAACTCCGAAGTTAAGCGTGCTCGGATGAGAGTAGCACTGGGATGGGTGACTCCCTGGGAATCGAGAAAGGGAACGAAACAAGTATGACAGAAAGAGATTATAAAGGCGTGTTAGTACAATAACACATATAGAACAGAGTAAGCCAAAAGCAGAAAAGATTATGACTGAAATACAACGCACTTCGTGAAAATGGCACAAGAATAGTTGTGCAGCTTACGAACATTGGTATACTAAGAGCGAGGTCAAATGATTACTCGATAAAAGAAAGTCAATAATAGCAATGTGGTTGCCATATTTAGAATCTATTTAAGAAAAGTGTAAGATGGTTCGAGGTAGAACTATGAAGGTCTAATCGGTATTAAGGACAAAAGCCATAGCGGAGCCTTGACCTCGACCGAAGGAGGTAAGCCGCTAGTATAGCGATACTAAAGTATTTTCTAAATGGATCTACGTACCTACACACGGTTGTGTAAGAATTTCAGTATAATATGTGGTAATAAAACTGAAAGGAAGATCCGAGTAAAAGAGCAAGATAGCATATCTAAGGTGTTACAAGTTTAATTAAGAAGAGTGGTATAATGGCTTAAACGAAGAGGAGCATCAGAGGTTTGATAGCCTATTATGGGGGATGGGAATCCTGACTCGGGAATGGAAGGAGATTAATGTAGGTTATAGTGCAGGCTGACCTCGTACCTTATGGAAGTATAAGTTCATATGGGTTATGGTAGATAAGCTGACAAAATTAACCTATTTTCTTCCAAGTAGGAAGATGTACTCGGCTAAGGGTTATACGAGATGATATAACAAGGAAACAATAAGATTTCATGGGGTTCCCATATCTATTATCTCGGACGGGGAAGTTCAACGTACGGCTGATCGCTGGAGATCATTTCGGTAAGAATTGGGAACACAGGTGAATATTAGTACAGTATTTCACCCTTCGATGAATGGATAGGTCCAGAGGGGATCCAGTAAATTATTGATGAAGTAAAGATTAGTCCGGGACAAGCTATCGATTAGAAGCCTAGAGTCGGCAGGAAGGGGATATATTGATCCTTCTCAGGTTATATGTAGAATGGATAAAGCTGCCTATGAGTAGGACTTACCGTCCGGTTTGAAACAATACATTTAGTTTTCACAGATTAATGCTCTGCAAGATCGTAAACGACGCTCCCAGAATATTTCCCGTTGAGAAGGTCCACATAACAGGGAGTTATCCTACGAGAGGTAACCTATTTCCATCCGGGATCAACAGATTAAACGGGTTGCAAACTAAGGATATAACTTCTGTCAAGGTACTGTGGTGGAATAAGAATCGTGAAGCCATAACCAGTAAGTTAAAGAGGACATGAAACACAGGTGTCCGTACCTATTCTCTATGTCTACAGATAACCCCCAGTCTTGGAACTTGTAAATTGATTACTTGGATGAAGATGTATGTTATTCCAGTAGAAAGGAATTTCCCTATGATCCATATAAAGTCTTAAGGGAAGTTTTATTTAACATTCGGGGATGAATGTTTTAAAGGGGGGAAGGATGTTATACCCCGCACTTTTGAATCTTGACACGTGTCCCTAATCGTCTTGAAAGTAGCCATGAGACCCTTACTATCCACACACATCAAACAACTTTAAGGAAAGAAGAATGTGATACCCCATAGTACAGAAGGTTGGAAATGGAGTCATAAGAATTCGGAAGAAATTAGGGGTCAAGTAATGAGTCGTACAACTCGATTTACCTACGTAAGCTACTAACTTGGAAGTTTTACATACTTAAGCTATTGGAGTACGTACCAAGCTTGTGTAGCATGGATTACATAGGCTCTTAAAATAAGAAGAGATTATGAACCTACGAGAGAAAGCAAAAACTAGTTTTCGAACTTACGAAAGTGAAGCAAGCAGGTGACAAGCAAGCACCTCAAGCAAGCAGGTGACAAGCAAGCAGGTGACTCACCTACCTGCTTGGGGTGGGGCCCACACTGCCACATGGCAGCATGTGTGTGGACGCATGGGTGAGTTGGCGCCCTAGGGGGCTGCCACGTGTCACCCCTAGGGTATGCCACATGTCACCCTCTAGGGAAGGTTATATATTAGTCATTTTATGACTAGAACTTCATTTTCAGTATTTTTAACTTAGGGAATGAGAGAAAAACGTGAATAACAAGTGAGGGCAGCCACGGGTTTGAGCAAAACAAAAGGTAAGGCCCGATTTCGTTTCGTGAATTAATTATTTAAGGTATGCTACGGTGATATAGCGGTGTTTAATAATGAAAATTTCGGATTTGGGGCAGCAAGAAGCCACGCAAACAGCCCCTTAGTTTCAGCCGCGTCGAGGAGTTCCGAAGTTAATTTTCAGCACGTTTGGAGAGCCGTTTGTTAAGGTATGGTTTGATTCTCTTCTCCTACATTTTTGTGAGGGTTTATACATTCTATGGAGGTGTTATTAACGTAAATTTACAATTCGGAGCAGCACCAAAAAGATACAAACAGTCCGCTAAAGTTTCAGCATGTTAAGAAACTTCCGAGGCGAATTTTGGCGAGTTTTGGCCAACTTCGGATAAGGTAAGGTATTCCCCTCTAATTTGAAGCTTATGATGTTATTATAGGGTGTATTACACACCTTAGGGGCTTCTTGAAGTTGGGGAAAAGGTTTGAAAAGTTCGGCGTTCGAAATAAGCTAAATTGTAGTCGCTATAGTTGAATTGTCGTCGAAATAAAGTATTGCTCTTGTGAGGTGATGCTGTAGGGGTGTGGCTTGTTATTTCAGGGCCTAAATATGTTCTAATATTGGTTAGGGTGCTACTTGTCGAAGCCACATGACCCCTCGTTGCGTATAATGAAAGGCGTTACAAAATAAAGGCTAGACGCCCTGTTGTGAAATCGTATTTTTTAATAGGTCGTTTGGAGTTTTATGTTATATATTGTTGGTGTGAATTGCTGCAGGTTGTTGTTGTTGGTTGGCTGTAGGTCTTAGGGACCTAATTGGAAATTCGGATAGGGCACATTATAGGGGAGGTGCTGCCCAATTTCCGTTAACGCCTTAACAAACTAAAGAACTAGTCGAGGAAACGACTAAGGAAATAGATTCCATTAACACTAAGGTGTAACCTAAGATGCTGGAAAATTAAGAAGAGTTGATATGCATATTACTCTCCTGTTTAATAGGTTCAAAGAACGACGAGGCAAACAGGATAAGAAATAACTCAGACGAGGTACGTGAAGCTTTCTTTTGGCGTGTTTATGAAATAAGTATGTAGAGTTATTCTTCTTTTCTTTTGGCATGTCTTAGGTATAAGTTATGAATTCTGTGTATACGAAATGTGGGAATAATTCCACTCGTGAAACTCCAAATGTAATTCATAATGGTATTCACTTTGTAATGTTAAGACTCCTGTAATAGTTGAGTTATTGCCTTTCCAGGCTACTAGATCATGAATAGTAGTATATGTAAAGCCTGTCTGTTCTTTGTTTTGGAAGGTCTTAAGTATAAATGTAATAGCATATGATATGAGGTGGAGGTAGTTCTAATTATAAGCTCCAGGTATGATTGTGACTTTTGTTTACTACTTGGTATTAGAATTCTTAAAATAGTTAAACTACCCTGGAGTCTCCTATCTGCTGAATAATACTTGAATGTGTCAGCTCCTATTCCTAAAGTCTCTGCAACGACAAATGTCTCTACTTCCATAAGCTGTTTAACCTTGTCTCGATACACGTCTATGATTCCTGAAACTCTAGTTGATATGCTCTGTAACGATGTTTAGAAGATACTTAAGACGATTACTACTCTGATCTTCAGGTGACGATTCACTTGACTATTTCATTGAGTCTCAAAAGATGACTTAGTTGCATATAGTTTCTCACTACTCTATTCGAGCACCCTGTAACCGGTCTTCCTCCGAGTCCCATAAGAGGGCCGGGAATACGATCGTGCCTAGTTTTACTATTCGTTCACCGAGTCTCGGGCCGGCTGTATATATATATATATATATAAGAAGTATACGAGGATGAAATGTCGTATACGATGAAGTGAAGAATACGATGACGCCGTATGTGATGATGCTCGTCACAGCATCCCGGGCCGGATATGTACATATAATGATATAATGGAAAATATGGATTGAGCCATATGTTCTTTGGCATTGTTTTAAATTATGGATTGGGCCAAACGTTCCTCGGCGTATTTTACTATATGATGATGGTACGCTATAGACGTACACTACTCTTTCACCGAGTCCCTCACTAAAGGGCCGGACACTTTATGTAGGCATGCATATGAAAGTATAGGGATACATTTGTGACCCCAAACCCTAGAGTGAACCGGATATACGGTGATGATATACGAGGTTAGTCGCATACGATGATATGATGTCGTATACAATGACATGATAAAATGATATACATGATGATATGATGACTCATGATTATGATGAAACGATTATGGTACCGAGTTCACTAGAGGGCCGGGTACCGGGTATGATAAGGTATATGACTGCATGTCTTAAGCTGCAGGTACAGTAATCTGTTAACTGTTATACATGTCTTCTGTATCCCCATTTCAGTTGTTGTCTCAGTTATGATGTTATGCTTTATATACTCAGTACATATGTCTTACTGACCCCCCTTTCTTCGGGGGGCTGCGTTTCATGACCGCAGGTACTGATGTTCGTTCCGGAGATCCGTCAACTTAGGAGTTCCTCTTAGTTATGTCGGAAGTTCTTCACTGTTCTAGAGCCTAGGTTTTGATACTGGTTATTTGATGTACATATTCATTTATTCAGAGGTACGGCGGGGGCCCTGTCCCGCCATATGATGCAGTTATTACTCTTAGAGGTCTGTAGACATGTGTATGTGGGTTATTTATAAGTTCGTTCTAGTTTTGCTCATATGACATATTGCAAATGTTTTCATGTTATGGTAGCCTCGTCGGCTTGCGTGCCTTTTCCTGTTATGATACAGGTGATAAAGGCTACATGTACATGAAAAAGTTTTCGGCCCATTGGGGTGTGTGTATTGTATCACGTCACACACGATTCAACTTAAGTGTAACTAGTAGATACGTATAAGAGGGTTCAGGTCAGACCCCAGTCGCGGCCTACGGGGTTGGGTCGTGACAAATGAACTCTTGTGGATCCTCAACAACTTTAGAACACCAAAACTTCAAAGAATTCATCCTCATGAAATCACAAACTCTTGTTGCCTCCGTACCAACATTCGAGTTCATGGGAGCAACCACTTTACGAGTAACTTGGGCCATAACGGATTATGCAAGTACTTGAAAGGCCGCTCGAAACTCGATATTGGAGACTTGATCATTCAAAGGGTCATTTCGAGCTTGTTGCTCCTCTTCAACCATATTTCTTCTATCGGGGTATCTTCATGGAGGCATATTCTGAAAATCACAAAGAACAAGCATTAGAGGGAAAAACCTAATCACTATGCCGCACGACATAGATTATGAAAGAAGTGAGACTTTTCCTATGATGTTTCATGGACTCCTATTTATGAATGTGGCACACTTCACACCAATGATTAAGACTCTATTCAACATAGCATGTTAGACTCCCTAGGACTCTTCTAAACCTTGTACTCTGATACCATATTTGTCATTACCAGAACTAGGGCCAAGTCACGACACAGCGATTGGAATGCAAGGGACCCCAACCAAGCCATATTAGCATACATTGCATTCATAAGGTAAATGAGCATGTTATTAAAATATGTGGAAGTAATAAATTAAGGGAGTAGGACTAAGAGAAGTCAACTCAATAGATTTCCAATACGAATTATGTCATAACATCATCTAAGCATGCCTCTAGTCTAATCTTTGATAAGGGCTTAGGACAAGATCCTAGCTCACCCGAACATAATGGGAATAAAATAGTAGCATTATGAAACAAAGTCATTGACCTTGATAAGATAAGGATTCACCAAATCTTGATATCTAATCAACTCTAGCCACAAATAGCATGGTCGTGAGTGCCGTCCACCCCTATATTATGAGATAATGTAGGCAAAATATGAATTAGTACAAAGAAGGTACTAAGTATGTGAGGTATGCATGAACAAGTAAAGGAACGTAAACCATATGCCATAAGATGCATAACTAATCATAATGAACATGAGCAAGGCTTAAAAACAATTGACAACATATGAAACTCATCAATGCATATCATAAAACTTCATTATAATACTCATAACTTGACATTTAACTTAAGTGGGATAAGACATTTAAATAACTTCTAAGACCTTGCGAGCTATTACAAGGAATCCGATGGAACCCTTATTGAGAAGGGGGAGGTTACCTTGATAGGGTATACTACATGATGTTACTCATCTCAACTCAACTCAACTATGCTATATGTGTATCTACTAGCTAGGCCATGAAGAAAACCTACGTGGGAAACGTAGTTTGGGAATTTAGGTTGCTACTAAGATTCCCTTGGGTAACTTACTGCGTTATCGGACCAAACCCCACCTAGAAGCTCTTGATAGTTAGTCAATATCTCAATGGAAACTCATAAAATATGATCATAACATAATAGGAAAATATAGTAACTACCTATAAATCCATCTTTATAAAACATATTTGGAGTAGCTCATTAACTTTAGTGATTCATAAGAATTCATAATTTCGATGAGAATTATCCTTATCACCATCTTTAACATGATTGTATGACAATTATACTTATCACACCATAATAACTTTCTTTGGTCATACTTTGATCAACATAATAATGTCATCATTAAAAATCATTATCGAAACTTTAAATCATAGAACTTTCATGGGAAATCATTGAACTCATAATCAACTCATGAAAATCATATTTAACTTCATAATCATAACTTGAAACTAGCTTTATGAATGGGCATTCATAATTGAACTTAAAATCATTCAATTTATGTAGAAACATGCCTAGAATAATCATTGATAATAAATCAAAACCAAATTAAAACAACCCAATACAATTCATCAAAACTAGGATTCATAATCAATTGAAGATTGAAAGAAAAACTTTGAGAACCTTGGGACTCCATGGATGAATGCGACCAATGGATAAATTCACACATGCCTTGATTGAATTCACTAAGAATTAAAGAAGAACCCTTGAAGAAATCTGAAACTCTAGCTTGTATCTTGAAGAAGAAACCTTAAGAGAAATTTGGAGTTCTTACCTTAGTGAAATTTAGAAGAATGATTTAGAATGGGGGAATTTTAAAAGAATTGGGTAGTTATAAGGTTGAATGTGGCCATAATTGTGTCTAGGTTCATTGAATTAAACTTGGGAAAAGACACAATTTCCCTTCATTAATCAAAACTTTCAACCCTACGGATCGACTCTATGAGTCGTAGAAGAGAGGACGATTCATCATAACGACTTGTCTTGCAGGTCTGAGAAAAAGTTTGATTTTGAAGTCTCTAAAGTTTGCAAACAGGTCATGTCTACGACCCATAAACTTGTCTACGAGTCATAACATGGACTTGTGCTGTAGTTCTTGAATATTGTAGATTTGAGAGCCTCAGGACTTTGGTTATAAGTCATTTCTAAGACTCGTAATAAATCCTATGAGTCGTCCTGTCAAGTCGTAGAATTGACTTTGAGGGACCTCTAAAACATGGCCTCTAATGTTGGGTTACGACTGGTTATTACGATGTGTAGACACACCTACCACTCATCCTATTGAGTCGTTAGTTCTGAACGAACCCTTGGGACTCACTCTATGACTCACTCCTACGAGTCATAAAAAGACTCGTTAACACGAGTTATTTAGAAATTTTGAGAATTTTCTCCTTGGATCCAACTGTACAACTTTCGGAGTCTTACAATATCTCCTCCTTGGGAACATTTGTCCTCGAATGAGACTAACTGATCATAGGAAGGAAATGGAAAGAGGACTGGCAACCCAACATGAACATAATGAAACCTTAAAATGCCTGGAACATGAAAACTTCAACTTAACATAAAATCATGACTTTAAAATGAACTTTCATGAACATGCATGCATATGAATGACATACGAGGAACTGAATACATAATATTTCAATAAACATTTAATAAGAACAACTTACTACTTTAGTCTTGAGAAGAGGGAAAGAGGTACAGGTATCGCTTTATCATATCCACCTCAGCTTCCCAATTAGCAATTTCTACGTGTTGATTCCTCCATAACACTTTGACGGATGCAACTTCTTTGTTCCTTAACTTCTTAACTACCGGTTTAAGATTCTCACCATAAGTTCTTCATATGTCAAATTATTTTCATCACTTACATCTTCCAATGGCACAATGGAAGTTGGATCACCCACTAACTTTCTCAACATAGATACATGAAACACCAGGTGAACCAAAGCTAATTCAAGTGGAAAATCTAACTCATAAGCCACCTTTTCAACACCTTTCAATATATTATAAGGTCCAATGTACCTAGGACTAAATTTCTCTTTCTTACCAATATGCATTACACTCTTCAGGGGTGAAACCTTCAAATTGACCCAATCATCCACCTTAAATTCAAGGTCTCTTTTCCTAATATTGGAATAGGACTTTTGACGACTTTAAGCCATCTTCAACCTCTCTCTTATGATTCTTCCCTTCTCCATAGAATCTATTACCAAATTTAGATCAATCAATGCTACCTCACCTACTTGAAACCATCCCACTGAGGATCTACATCTTCTCCCATACAATGCTTCAAAGAGAGCCATTTGGATGCTAGAGTGATAACTATTATTATAGGCAAAATCGATCAATGGAAAATGTTCATCCCAACTTCCTTTAAATACATAACACATGCCCTCAACATATCCTCTAAACTTTGGATCGTTCTTTTGGCTTGACCGTCGGTTTGAGGTGGAAAGTGGTACTTAACTTTACCTTTGTACTGAGACCCTTCTAAAACGACCTCCAAAAGTGTGAAGTTCATTTTGTACCTCAATCCGATATAATGGACAAAGGGACACCATGAAGTCTTACCAATTCACGAACATACAACTTAATATAGTCTTCTTCACCATAAAAAGTCTTAACCGATAGAAAATGGGTCGACTTAGTCATCCGATCTACAATAACCCTAATAGAATCATATTGCTTTTTAGTACGAGGCAAACTCGTTACAAAATCCATATTTACATCTTCCCATTTCCAAGTAAGATTTTCAATATCTTGGGCTAGAACTACCGGTCTTTTATGCTCAACTTTAACTTATTGGCAATTTGGTCACGTAGGTACAAACTTTGCTATGTCCTTCTTTATGCCATTCCACCAATACGCCTCCCTCAAATCACGATACATCTTGGTGGAACTTGGATGAATCTAATATTGGGAAATATGGGCCTCACTCAATATAAACTCTCTTATCCCATCAACATCAGGTACATACAACCGACCTTGATAATAAAGCACACCATCTCCACCTTAGGAGAAAGCCTCAATGGTTTTTTCAGCAACCGACTTCATCAACTCAACCAACATTGGATCTTAGTCTTGCTTAGCCTTAACATCCACTACAAGAGAGGATTCTGAACCATTATGCACAAGAATAACTCCATCATTAGAATCTACCAAATGCACACCTAAACGTGCTAATCTATGGACATCCTTGACCAATTCTTTCTTATCTTCCTCAACATGTGTGACAATACTCATGGGCAATCTACTTAGTTATTGGCAACCATATTAGCTTTTCCCTAATGATACAACACACTCATGTCATAGTCCTTCAATAATTTAAGCCATCTCCTTTGTCAAAGGTTCAAATATTTTTGCTTAAACACATATTGTAAACTCTTATGGTCGGTGAATACATCTATGTGGACACTAAAAAGATAGTGCCTCTAAATCTTAATGGCAAACACAACCGCCGCTAATTCACGATCATGGGTTGGATAATTTCGTTCATGCACCTTAAGTTGTCTAGAAGTTTAGGCTTTCACCTTACCATATTGCATCAAAACACAACTAATACCAAACCTTGAATCATCACAATACACTACGAAACCATCGAACCCTTCTGGCAAGGTCATGATAGGAGTGGCAGTGAGATGATCTTTCAACTCTTTCAACTCTTTTCACAAGATTTCGACCATTGAAACTTCACCTTCTTTTGAGTCAACTTGGTCAAATGTGATGAGATCGATGGAAATCCTTCCACAAATCTCCTATAGTATCCTGCTAGGCCTAAGAAACTTCTAATATCCGAAGGAGATAATGGTCTAGGCCAATTTTTAACTATGTCAGTTTTCTTAGAATCAATCATAATCCCTTCACCAGACATAATGTGACCAAGAAAGGTCACCTCCCTTAATCAAAACTCACATTTACTGAACTTGGCAAATAATTTTTTGTCCCTTAGAATTTGCAACACAATCATCAAGTGATTTTCATGCTCCTCCTCATTTCGAGAGTAAACCAAAATATCATCAATGAATACAATCACAAATATGTCCAAATATTGTTTGAACACTCTATTCATCAAGTCCATGAAATCTGCAGGGGCATTGGTCAAACCAAATGACATAACTAGGAACTCATAATGGTCATACCTTGCCCAAAATGCCATTTTGGGAATGTTGCACTCCCTCACCTTTAATTGGTGATAACCAGAATGAAGATCAATCTTAGAGAAGTAGCTTTACCCTTGCAATTGATCAAATAAGTCATTTATCCTCGTAATTGGATATTTATTCTTGATGGTTACTTTGTGCAATTGCAGGTAATCAATGCACATACATAGCGAACCATTCTTTTTTCTCACAAACAAAATGGGAGCACCCCATGGGGATAAATTCATTCTAATGAAACCTTTGTCTAACAAGTCTTTCAATTGGTCATTTAACTCCTTTAATTCTGTCAGGGACATTTGGTAAGGAGGAATAGAAATGGGTTGACTACCCGGAAGAAGGTCTATGCCAAAATCAATCACCCTCTTGGGAGGGACATCGGGTAGATCATCGGGAAACACTTCTGGAAACTCATTAACAATGGGGACTAACTTTAGAATAGAGGCTTCAAAATTTTCAACCCTAAACCTTAAAAGATGGTAAATACAACCCTTGGAAATTATTTTCCAAGATTTAAGGCACGAAATGAATTGACCTTTTAACACAGAATTACTACTCATCCATTCTAATATTGGCTTATTTGTAAATTGGAACTCAAACACTCGGGTTCTACAATCAATAGAGTCATAACATGCATATAGACAAACCATACCAAGGATAACATCAAAATCGGTCATATCAAGCTCGATTACATCACATAGAGTAACTTTATGAAAGATCAAAATCGGATAACTTTTATAGACTCTTTTAGCCACAACTGATACACCTACGGGAGTATAAATAGAGAATGGCTCTAACAATATTTCTAGGCTAACATCAAATCTCATGGACACATAAGGGGAAACAAAAGATAAATTTGCACCCAAATCAAGTAAGGCATAAACATCATAGTGAAAGACCCATAACATACCAGCAACAACATTGGGAGTCTCCACTACCCCTTTCCTACAATAGAGAGCATAGAACTGATTGTTGCATTGACTACCCTTTTGTTTCACTTGAGCAACTTGGCCTCCATGAGTAACATAAATTTGCACCAAGATCAAATAAGGCATAAACATCATAGTGAAAGACCCGTAACATCGGGAGTCTCCTCCACCTCTTTCATATAATCGAGAGCATAGATCCAATTATTGTGTTGATCACTCTTTTTGTTGCACTTGAGAACCTTGAGAAACTTGGCCTCAATGAGAAACTTGGACTTGAGGATGACCATCTTTCACCTTGCACTCCATAGCATGATGACCCAGCTTACTACATCGGTAGCACATATTCAAACTAGCTAAACACTCACCCTTGTGGTTCTTACCATACTTCTTGCATGTAGGAGTAACTTGGCCAATCAGAGCACCTCTCTGAGGCTTAGGTTTGGCACCCTATCCTTGTCAAACCTTGGAGTAGTGGTATTAGAAGACCCTTTGCAGAAGTACTTTTGGCGAATTAGAGGACATCTACCACTTTCGGGCATACATGTTTGAAATCACTACCATCAGTCCTTGGCCTCTTGGACTCCCTATTCTTCTCCTTTAGCTTCTAACTCTCTATTTTATATATCCATCTCTCAAATCAACACAGCCTTTTTACACTCCTTTAAGACCATATATGACACACCGGATATAAACTTTCTCATATGAACTCTTGAGTCAGCTACCATTAATGCAACATATTTTGACTATTGAATAAACTTGAGGGCATACTCCTTCATACTCATACCACCTTGCTTAATGTTGATGAACTCTTACACTTTAGTCTTCCTAAACTCTAATAAGAAGAAGCGATCAAGAAACAACCCTTTGAACTCATCCCAAGTCATGGGATCTGCCTCCCTAGGCCTCTTACTCTTCTATTGGTCATACCAAGTACAAGAAATACACATTAATTGATACATGGCCAACTTCGACCACTCAACCGGGCTAATCCCTATAATATCAACAATCTTATAGATACTATCGATGAATTCTTATGGATCATCATCAACTTTAGAACCCTAAAAATCTGGAGAATTCATCCTCGTAGAATCACAAAATATTGTTGCCGCCGTACCAATATTCAGGATAATAGGAGCAATACTTCACGAATAACTTGTGCCATAACATCTTATGCAAATACTTGAAAGGCCGTCGGAACTCGATATTGAATACTTGATCATTCAAAGGGTCATTTGGAACTTGTTTCTCCTCTTCAACCATATTTCTTCTAGCAGGGTATCTTTGTGGAGACATATTCTGAAAATCGCAAAGAACAAGTATTAGAGGGAAAACATTACCACTCTACCACACGACATAGATCATGAAAGAAGTGGTACTTTTCCTAAGACATTTCATAGCCTCCTATTTATGGATGTAGCGTGCTTCACAACAATGAATAAGACTCTACTCAACGCGACATGTTAGACTCCCTAGGACTCTTCTAAACCTTGTGCTCTTATACCAAGTTTGGCACGACCCATACTAGGGTCAAGTTATGACAAGGCGATAAGGATGCAAGGGACCCTAACCAAGACATCATAGCATACATTTCATTCATAAGGTAAGGGAGCATGGTATTAAAATATGCGGAAGTAATCAACTTAAGGGAGTGGGACTAAGGGAAATTAACTCAATAGATGTCCAATACGGACTACATCATAACATCGTCTAAGCATGTCTGTAGTCTAATCTTTGATGGGGGCTTAGGACAAGCTCCTAGCTCACCAGAACATAAGGGGTGTAAAATTGTAGTAATATAAATCAAAGACATTGCCCTCAAAAAGATGAGGACTCACCAACTCTTGATATCTAATCAACTTTAGCCATGAATAGGATGGTCGTGAGTATCGTCCGCCCCTATATTATGAGATAATGTAGGCAAAATATGAGTTAGTACATAGTGAGGTATGAATGAACAAGTAAAGGGACGTAAACAATATTCCATAAGATGCATGACCAATTATAATGAACATGTGTAAGGCTTAAAAATATTTGAAAACATATGAAACTCTTGGTCAACGTATATCATAAAACTACATCCTAAAACTCATAACTTGACATTTAACTTTTGTGGTATAAGACATTTAACAATTATCTAAGACCATGGGAGCTATTAAATGGAATTCGATGGAATCCTCATTGAGAAGGGGAAGGCTACCTTGCTAGGGTATACTCTGTGATGTTACTCATCTCAACTCAACTCAACTGTTCTATATGTGGATCCAATATTTAGGCTATAAAGGTAACTTAGGTGAGGAACACAGTTTGGGACTTTAGGTTGCTACTAGGATTCCCTTGGGTAACTTACTACGTTACCAAACCAAACCCCACCTAGAAGCCCTCTCGGTACTTAGTCAATATCCCAATGAAAACTCATAAAACATGATCATCAAATAATAGGGAAATATAGTAACTACCAATCAATCCTTCTTTATAAAACATATTTGGATTAGCTCATTCAATTTAGTGATTCATAAGAATCCATAAGTTCGGTGAGAATTGTCCTTATCACCATCTTTAATATGATTGTGTGATAATTGTACTTATCACATCATAATAACTTTCTTTGATCATAACTTTGATCATCATCATAACTTCATCATTAAAAATCATTATCTCAACTTTAAATCAGAGAAACTTTCATGGGAAATCATTGAACTCATAATCAACTAATGAAAATCATCTTTAACTTCATAATCATAACTTCAAAATAGCTTTATGCATAGGCATTCATAATTAAACTTAAACTCATTCAATTCATGTATACACATGCTTAGAATAATCATTGATAACAATTCAAAATAAAATTGCAACAGCCCCATTGCAATTTATCAAAACTAGGATTCATAATGAATTGAAGATTGAAAGAAAAACTTGGAAAACCTTTGGACTCCATGCGTGAATGGAACCCATGTCTCAATACCCACATATATTGATGGAATTCACTAAGAATTGAAGAAGAAACGTTGAAGAAATCTAAAACCCTAGCTTGTATCTTGAAGAAGAATCCGTAAGAGAAATTTTGAGTTCTTGCCTTAGTGAAATTTAGAAGAATGATTTAGAATGAGGAAATTTTGAAAGGATTGGGTAGTTATACGGTTGAAAGTGGCCATAATTGTGTCTAGGTTCATTGAATCCAACTTAGGAAAAGACACAATTGCCCTTTATTAATATGAACTTTTCATCCTATGGATAAACTCTACAAGTCGTAAAAGAGAGGACGACCCGTCATGATGACTCGTCTTGCAGGTCTTAGAAAAAGTCTAATTTTGAAGTTTCTGAAGTTTGCAAATAGGTCATGTCTACGACCCGTAAATGTGTCTACGAGTCGTAATATGGACTCATCCTGCAGGTATTGAATCCTGTAGATTTCAGAGCCTCAATACTTTGGTTACGAGTCATTTCTAAGAGTCGTAATAATTCCTATGAATAATCCTATCAAGTCTTAGACTTTACTTTAAGGGACCTCTAAAATATAGCATTTGATGTTGGATTACCACTAGTTATTATGATCCATAGACACGCCTACAACTGGTCCTATTGAGTTGTAGGGTGTCACCTGTGGTTGGTTCTAAATGAACCTTTGGGACTCACTCCTACAAGTCATAGAAGTCCCTCTAAGTCGTAAAAAGACTTGTAAACATGAGTCATTTAGAAATTTTGAGAATTTTCTCCTTGGCTCCAACTTTCCACCTTTCAGGGTCTTATAGGACCTTTTATTGGCCTAAAACTCAACTATTGGCCTAAAAACTTAAAACAACGATTAAGGTCCCGGGGCTCTAAGTCAATGTTCAACTAGACCAAACTCGATATTTTAGAAGCAACAGAACCGAAAGAATTATCATCCGACGTTTGAATCTCAAAATATTGACTATAGACAAACCAACTCTTTTAAAACTTCACTTTTCAACTTAGGACCTCAAATTCACATATGAATCACAAATCTATTTCTGACGACTCTCCTAGACCAATTTCCACATTTAGGAACTGATGGAATCTCGTTCTGAGACATGTAGCTCCGTTTGGTACGAAAAATCACTTTTAGCAACTTAACTCTATAAATCTCAAGAATTTACATATTTTACAAACCATTAAAATTTTAACATATTCAACTACACAAATTGATCAAATAAAACTTGGGGGCACTAACGATAAGGGTACAATGGTAAATTCACTAAAATTTTCAAAAAATGACCCTCAAGGTCATTACAACATCCATAACTAAAAATAATATTCGGCCTCGAACATAAGATAAAGGAAAGTAATTGGAACCTCAAAAATCTGAGCATACTGATCACGCATATCAGACTCTAACTCCCAAGTCGCCTCCTTAATAGGCCGATGTCACCACTACACCTTAACCGAAGCAAACTCCTTGTTCCTAAGCCTACGAAGTTGCCTATCTATGATAGCTAAAGGCTCCTCCTTATAAGTCAAATACAGACCTAACTCTACGGCATCATAAGAAATCACATGGGATTTATCGGGTATATACTTGCGAAGCATGGACACATGAAACACCGGATGGAAAGCTGATAATCTAAGGGGTAAGGACAACTCATAAGCCACTCCACCCACTCTCCTTAAAATCTCTAATGGGCTATTAAACCTTAGGCTAAGCTTGCCCTTCTTCCCGAACCTCATCACCCCTTTATGGGCGATATTTTAAGCCACACATAATCACCTACCATGAACTCTAAAGGACGAACCCTCCTGTCAGTATAACTCTTCTGATGACTCTGGACCATCAATAGTCGACCCTAAATCAAGCACACCCACTTCATAGCATCTCTGAGTAAGTCAGTATCTAATGCATCAACTACAACTGAATCAAACCACCCAATGGGTGACTGGCACCTACGACTATATAGTGCCTCAAATAGTACCATCAGAATCCTGGAGTGATAACTATTATTATAGGAAAACTACGCTAAGGCCAACTGTTGGTCCCATCGGGTACCAAAATCAATCACATAGGCCCTAAGCATATCCTCCAACACTTGAATAGTCTGCTCGGACTGGCTATTAGTTTGGGAATAAAATGCTGAACTCATCTGTAGTCATATACCCAAACCATGGTGCAATGCCTACCAAAAGTGAGAGGTTAACACTAAACCCCAATCCAACACAATAGAGATAGGCACCTCTTGAAACCTAACAATCTCACGAAAATAGATCCTAGCTAAATGCTCTGCATTGTAGCTAGTCTTCACCAGAAGGAAATGGGCTGATTTGGTCAATTGTTTCACAATCACCAAAATAGAGTCATACTTACCTAATGTCATGGGTAATCCTGACACAAAGTCCATAGTAATTTCTTTATGTTAGAACTCCTGCAATAATTGAGTGATTGTCTTTCAAGTTTTCTATTTGATAAAATGGAGTACATGTAAAGCCTATCTCTTCTTGCTTTTGGAATGTCTTAAATGTAAGTGAATTGATTAATAATATAAGTTTGGGATTAATATGAGTTTGGAGGTAATTCCATTTATAAGTTCTGGGTATAATTCATGACTCGTATTCACTTTTGAATGTTAAAGGTCCTAAAGTAGTTGAACTACTACCCTTGAGCCTTCTATATGTTGAGTAGTAACTGGATACGTAAGCCCTATTCCTAAGGGCTCTATGATGATAAACGTATTTGATTGCATAAGTTGTGTAGCATTGTCTTGATACATGTCTAAGATTCCTAAGGCTCCACTTGATATGATCCCTAGTGACCTTTAGAGGGTACTTAAGACAATTACTACCCTGATCTTCAAAGTGACGGTTCACTTGATAATTTCATGGAGTCTCAAATGATGATTTAACTTGCATATGGTTACTCACTATTTTGCTCATACATGCTATTAATACATCTTCCACCGAGTCCCATAATGGGTCAGGTTTGTTAATCGTGCACAGCTTCACTATATTTTCACCGAGTCCCCGACTGGGTATGATATATATGTGATGATATGATGATAGTACCGAGTCCCTCACTAGAGTCCCAGGTATGATATATATATGTATATGGATTGGGTCGTGCGTTCCTCCACATTATTTTACTATATAAGGATCGGGCGTATGTTCCTCGACATTATTTTACTATATAAGGATCGGGCCATATATTATTCGGCATTATTTTACTATATAAGGATCGGTCCGTATGTTCCTCGGCATTATTATATGATGTATGGATCAGGTCGTACATTCCTCAACATTATTATACTATATATGGATCAGGTCGTACGTTCCTCAGCATAAACCTACTATATACATGGATCGGGCTGTACGTTCCATAGTACTAATAGCATATATATGCCTATGATGATAGAATGATGTATTTGTAATACCGAGTCCCCTAGCGGGTCGGGTACAGTATGTGATGATGGTATACATGACTTTATTTTATAAGATACAGGTATAGTAATTTGTTAAATGTTATACTTGTCCCCTGCATCCTTATGTCAGTTGTAATCTCCTTATGATGTTTTATACTTTACATACTCAGTACATATGTCGTACTAATCTCCTCTTTTCAGGGGAGCTGCATTTAATGCCCGTAGGTACAGACACGCATTTTGGGGATCCTCTATCTTAGAATTCCACTCAGCGAGTTTGGGAAGAGCTCCATTGTATCATAGCCTAGCTTTTGGTACTGAACCTTTGATATATATATTTGTTTATTTGGGGGTACGGCAGGGGCCCTATCTCGCCATGTGTGTGGGTTATGTATATATGTATGTTCAGTTGTGTCTATATGACATGTTTTGGGACGTTCCCTTGTCATGGCTGCCTTGTCGGCTCGTTGTGTGTTTATAATAGGACGACCCCACATACTATGATAGCCTCGTCGGCTTATGTGTTATATTGCCTATTGATAAGTTGTGACCCTCTCAGGAGACAGGTTGTGCCAATATATGAACATGCAATAGGTTTACTTATAGTTAACAGGTGTACACGCGAGTATCCATCTTACAGTTACGACCTATGGGGTTGGATTGTGATAAAAGTAATATCAGAGCAGTTCATCATTAGAGTGTCTACAGACTGTGTCTAGTAGAGTTTTGTTTATTGGTGTGTTATGCACCACATATATAAACAGGAGGCTACAGGATATTTAGGATGTTACCTCTCTTTTATATCTAAGATCATACGATAGAGCTGCTACACTTTCCAGTCTACCTTTTCCTCTCAATTTTCAACTTTACATTGCAATTATATTTCAATATTCTCATGAGTCTTTCGCATCGTTACTTACCCGTGTACTATGAAACATCTAATATTATCAATCACCTTTTTCTATCGATATCGTTTTTCTGCTGCAATCAAAGGTTAGTATAAGGAATCTCATTTCCTATAGCTCAGCTTTATCGTACGAACTTAGATATGAAAGAAAGGTAACATCCTAAATGTCCTGTAGCCTCTTGTCTATAGATGTGGTGCAAAACACAATGATAAACAAGACTATACTAAACATGGTCTATAGATACTCCGAGGATGAACTTCTCTAATACCACTTTTGTTACGACCCAACCCCATAGGCTGACTGGGGTCCAACCTGGATCCCCATTGTTACACCCCACACTCTCGAGCTCGGAATGTCTTTTAAGTTATTTAGACATTATCATGTGAGCCGGATAAGCTACGACACTATCAAATGACTCTAAGGAAAGGAGAATGTGTTGCCCTATAGTAGAGAAGGTTGAAAATAAAGTCATAAGAATCCGGAAGGAATTTGAGGCCAAATAATGAGTCGTAGGATGCGATTTACCAACGTAAGCTACCAACTTAGAGGTCTTACATACTTGAGCTACTTGATTACATACTAAGCTTACATAGCATGGATTACATAGGCACCTAAAATAAGATGAGATTACGAACCCACGAGGAAGGGGAAAAGACGACACGTGAAAGCCAATGGAGGAGCGACACATGGTAGCACCTCAAGCAAGCAGGTGACCCACCTACTTAGGGTCAAGTAGGTGACCCTACTTCTTGGGAGGTGGGTCCCACAAGGACATGTGGCAGCCTAGGGGTAAGGCATGGATCCGTGGCCCAATAGGGGCTGGACACGTATCACCATATGGGATGACATGTGTCACCTCCTAGGACCACATATATACATATATATGTGTCTTATACTTCAGTTCTTATCCATTAAACTTCAGCAAAAACTCAAGAACAAAACCCTAGTTTAGAGAGAAACTAGCGACGGCTAGGAGGAAAAAAAAGAGGTAAGTCCCGATTTTGTTCTGTAAATTAATTATCTAGCATATACCATGACTATATGGAGGTATTAGAAGTATAAAATCAAGGCTTTTTGCAGCCAAAATGGACAGCAACCAGTACACACAGTTTCAGCACGCTAAGAAGGGTTCCGAGGCGCGATTTTGGCTAGTTTTGCCAATTTCGGGTAAGGTAAGGTTTCTCCTTTAAATTTGGACTTTATGGGGTTGTTATGGAGTGTATTATGTATCGTTTATACTGCTGTAAGTATGGAAAAATCGTGGGGATGCTCAGCAAAAGAAACAATCTAAATTGAAGTCGCCGTAGTTAAATTGTAGTCGAAGTGAGGCGTGGTGTGTTTGGAGGCTGCTTCTGGTTGGGTGGTGTGTGTTGCAGGGTCTAAATGTGTTCTAAAATAGTTTTGGAAGTATCTGGTTGCATCCACACGATTCTACGCTTCGTACGATTAAAGGTTTCACAAAATAGAAACTAGAAACCCTATTTTGGATATCGTAATTTCGAGCGAGTCGTTCGGAGGTTGTAATGTATAATGTTGCAACGTTTTCTATATATATGAGCTGCTGGTTATGTTTTTGGTTGTCGTTAGATATTAGGTACATGATTGGGAATTCGGATAGGGCACATTACAGGGGAGGTGTTGTCTAATTTTCGTTAACGCCTTAACTAGTTAAGGAACTAGACGAGAAGGCGAGCGAGGGAATGGACTTTATGAATACTCTTAAGTAATGTAAGACACTGAAAGGTCTAGAGAGGTTGATGTTAGTATTGATTTCATGTTACCTAGGTTCACGGGACGATAAGGCGACCGGGACAAAGACTAACCCATAACAGGTATGTGAAGCTTTCTTTTGGCATGTTTTTGGAATAAGTATGTAAAGCTTATCCCTTCTCTTGGCATATTTTTCGCATAAGTAGGTAACGCTATTCTTCTCTATTTTGGCATGTCTTAGATATAAGTTATGAATGGTTTATATATGGAACTTGGGGATAGTTCCATTCGTAAAGCTCCGAGTACAGTCCATAATTCTTATCCACTTCGTAATGGTAGAACTCCTGTAATAGTTGAGGTATTGCCTTTTTAAGGCTTCTATAGGATAAAAGGTAATATATGTACAGCCTATTGACTCATGTTCACTTCTAAATGCTAAGGCTCTTAAGGTAGTTGAGCTATTATGCTCAATCCTTCTATACAAGAAATAGTAAACGGATGCATGGGAAGCATGAACTATAACTCCTATTCATTTCTTAATATCGAAGTTCTTGAAGTAGTTGAACTGCTACCCTCGAGTCCCTATATGATGAATACTAATTGAATGGATGAGCTCCCATGCCTAAGAACTCTATAATGACAAGTGTCTCTGATTGCATAAGTCGTTTGGTATTACCTTAATAAAAGCCTAGGACTCTTGAGACTTCATCGATGTGACACCCCTAATGGAAGTTAGAGGATACATGAGACGATGATAGTTTTGATCCTCAAATGATAGTTCATGACGATTGTTGTACCAAATCTCAGATGATGAACTAATTGCATATGGTTCCTCATTACTTTACTCGTGCAGGTTGTTAATACGTCATTCACCACATCCCATGAAGGGCCGGGCAGGATAAACTCACCGCATCCCATAAAGGGCCGGGCATGATAAATTCACCGCATCCAATGAAGGGCCGGGCATGATAAATTCACCGCGTCCCATGAAGGGCCGGGCATGATAAATTCACCGCGTCCCATGAAGGGCTTGGCATGATATATGATGCAATGATCATTCACCGCATCCCATGAAGGGCTGGGCATGACTATGATGAAATGATTATGATACCGAGTTCACAAGAGGGCCGGGTACAGGGTATGATAAGGAATATGACTGCATGTACTAAGCTGCAGGTACAGTAATCTATTAACTGTTATACATGTTTTCTGTATCCCCATTTCAGTTGTTGTTTCAATTATGATATGTTATGCTTTATATAATCAATACATCTGTCGTACTGACCCTCTGTTCTCTGGGGAGATGTGTTTCATGCCCGCAGGTACAGATGTTCATTTTGGAGATCGACCAGCTTAGGATTTCCTCTCAGCTATGTCGGAAGTGCTTCACTGTCCTGGAGCCTAATTTTTTATACTGATCATTCAATATATATATTTATTTATTCAGGGGTACGGCGGGGGCCTTGTCCCGCCATATGATGCAGTTATTACTCTTAGAGGTCTGTAGACATGTTTATGTGGGTTATTTGTAAGTTTGTTTCAGTTGTGCTCATATGACGTATTGCAAATGTTTTCATGGTATGGCAGCCTCGTCGGCTCGCGTGCCCTTTCCTGTTATGATACAGGTGAATGAGGCTATAGGTTTCTGAAAAAAAGTTTTAACCCATTGGGGTTTGTATATAGCATCACATCACACACGGTTCAACTTAAGGGTAGCTGATAGATACCCATAAGGGGGTCCAAGTCGGACCCCAGTCGCGGCCTACGGGGTTGGGTTGTGACAGAAGTGGTATCAGAGCAGTTCGTCCTTGGAATGTCTACAGACCGTATCTAGTAGAGTATTATTTATAGGTGTGTTGTGCACCACATCTATAAAAAGAGGCTACAGGACATTTAGGATGTTACTTTCTTTTATATCTAGAATCGTGCGATAGAACTGAGTCATAGGAAATAAAATCCTCATACTAACTTGTGATTTTAGTAGAAAGACAATATTGATAGAAGAAAGTAACTGACGATATTGAAAGTTACAAAGCACGCAGGTAAGCAAAGGCACGAAGGACCTATGTCAGCTAAGGCGTTATAATACGATTGATATATAAAGCTAAAAAATGAAAGGAAAAGTATACATGAAAGTGCAGTAGGTGCAGTTCGAGTGGACATATGAGGTAAGTCTATTTTCATACTGCTAATTGTGGGCGCCCTGTGCGGCTGCGATATGAGATGATATGATTATATATGTGTGCCTTGTGTGGCTGAGATGTTATACAATATGAATATATATATATATGTATGCCCTGTGAGGCATTGTTGGTATTTTCTGTGTGCATGTGTTGAGATAGTAAGAAATACAAAGGAAACTCTGCCCAAATTTTTGTAGAAATAAAAAGAGAATGAGATACAAGGTTGTAGTATGTCTTGAAAGGTTGTGCTCACAACAATGATAAGATTTGACTAAACGAGTATGGTTGACCTCGAGAAATGAGTTAATTGCTTAATTAATGGCAATAAAAACTAGGAGGTCGATATGGGTATAATAGAACGAAGTTGGTAAAGGACCTATAGACCAAAGAAGATGACTTAGAGAAGACTGATCGATCGGGATAAAACAATATAGTAAGGCATCGCCTGAATTGATACATAGGGATAAACTATGACAAGTTATAGTTGAAAGATTTGCAGAACAACTGCTGCATTACAAAGTTATTAGAAGGATAAGTGGTATCCACTGGAATAAGGTTAGTATAATGGCGGAGCTGGAAACACGGATCATCAAAGTATGAGTACTCCCGAGTGGAGAATTTGAACCAATTATGAGCACGAGCTAATTACTGATTGGGATGAATGGAATGTGGCTTTGAATGCACTGCTACATAATGGATATTAATCGAGTATCAACCATTAGATGAGATTTTATAAGATATATTCCGAAGACTAAAGCACCTTATGATTGTGCTAGGGTTTCCTATAAAGGCAACCTAACGTATGGATGATTTAACAGAAAATGTAGATATGGTGCGGCACATTAAATAGGTTGGAGTAGAATCATTCGCGTGTGAATAGCTGAAAATAAACAGAGGATGACATGGGTACACCCTGAAAGAGGGGAAGTGGACAAGAGAAGTACAAGTGTAAGACAAAATCAACCGACGCTATCGTATGTAAATGGGAACGCTTAAACTTTAAACGAGACCCCATAGGGGATGGACACGATCATACCCTCACTAATGCATCGGATTTTGTCAAAACTCTAAAGTTAAGCATGCTTGGGTGAGAGTAGCATTGGGATGGGTGATCCCCTAGGAAGTGAAAAAGGAAATGAAACAAGTATGACAAAAAGATATTATAAGTGCGTGTTAGTACAATGACACATATAGAATAGAGTAAGCCAAGAGCAGAACAGACTATGACTAAAATGGAATGCACCTCGTGCAAATGGCACAAGAATAATTGAGCAGCCTACGAGCATTGGCATACTAAGAGTATGATCAAGTGATTACTTGATAAACAGAAATCAATAATAGCAATAGGATTGCCATATTTAGAATCGATTAAGGAAAAGTGTAAGATAGTTCGAGGCAGAACTAGGAAGATATAATTGATATTAAGGACAAAAGCCATAGTGGAGCCCTGACCTCGACTGAAGGAGGTAAGCCGCTAGTATAGCGATGCTAAGGCATTTTCTGAATTTCTCTAAGTACCTACACACGTTTGTGTAAGAATTACAACATAATGTTTGGTAGTAAAACTAGAAAGAAGATCTGAGTAAAAGAGCAAGATAGCATACCTAAGGTGTTACAAGTTGAATTAAGAGGAATTGAATAATAGTTTAAACGAAATGGAGTCTCGGAGGCTTGATATCCTGTTACGGGGGATGGGAATCCCGAATCGGAAATGGAAGGCAATTAATGTAGGTTATAGTGCAGACTGACCTCGCACTCTACGGAAGTATAAGTTCATATGGGTTATGGTAGATAAGCTGACAAAATTAACCCATTTTCATCCAATTAGGAAGGTATATTCAGCTAAGGGTTATGCGAGATGACATAGCAAGGAAACAATAAGATTTCACGGAGTTCTAACATCTATTATCTCGGACAGGAAAGTTCAATTTACAGCTAACCGCTGGGAATCATTCCAGAAGGGATTGAGGAACGCAGATGAATCTTAGTATGACATTTTGCCCTTCGATTAAGGGACAGGTCCAGAGGGAATCCAGTAAATTATCGATGAAGTAAAGCTTATTCAGGGATAAGCTATCGATTAGCAGCCTAGAGTCGGCAATAAAGGGACACATTGGCCCTTCTCATGTCATTCATAGAATAGATAAAGTTGCCTATGAGTTGGACCTACCGTCCGATTTGAAGCAATATATTCAGTTTTCACATATCAATGCCCCGCGAATATATAATTGACCCTCCCAGAATATTCTTGGTGGGTGAGGTCTACATAAAAGGAACGTTATCTTATGAGGGGCAACCTATTGCAATCCAGGATCGGCAGATTAAAAAGGGTGCGAACTAAGGACGTAGCTTCTATTAAGGTACTATGGCAGAATAAGCATGGTGAAGAAATTACCTGGGAAGCGGAAGAGGACATGAAACACAGGTATCCGTACCTATTCTCGAGGTCTACAGGTAACCCCCACTCCTGGAACTCGTATATTAATTACTTGGATGAAAATGTATGTTATCGCAATAGCAAGGAATCTCCCTATAGTTGGTATAAAGTTTTAGGGGAAGTTGTATTCAACATTCGGGGACGAATGTTCTAAAGGGGGGAAAGATATTACACCCCACACTCTCAAGCTCGGATTGTGTCTCTTAATTTCTTTAGACATTATCATGTGAGTCGGATAAGCTACGACACTATCAAATGACTCTAAGGGAAGGAGAATGTGTTACCCCATAGTAGAGATGGTTGAAAATAGAATCATAAGAATTCGGAAGGAATTGGAGGCCAAATAATGAGTCGTAGGACGCGATTTACCCACGTAAGCTACCAAGTTAGAGGTCTTACATACTTGAGCTACTTGAGGACATGCTAAGCTTACATAGCATGGATTACATAGGCACCTAAAATAAGACGAGATTACGAACCCACAAGGAAGGGGAAAAGATGACACGTGGAAGCCAATGGAGGAGCGACACATGGCATCACCTCAATCAAGCAGGTGACCCACCTACTTAGGGTCAAGTAGGTGACCCACCTACTTGGGAGGTGGGGCCCACAAGGACACGTGGCAGCCTAGGGGTAAGGCATGGATCCGTGGCCCAATAGGGGCTGGACACGTGTCACCATATGGGTATGACATGTGTCACCTCCTAGGACCACATATATACATGTATATGTGTCTTATACTTCAGTTCTGAACCATTAAACTTCAGCAAAAACTCAAGAACAAAACCCTAGTTTAGAGAGAAACTAGCGACGGCTAGGAGGAAAAAAAAGAGGTAAGTCCCGATTTTGTTCTGTAAATTAATTATCTAGAATATACCACGATAATATGGAGGTATTATAAGTATAAAATCACGGCTTGGTGCAGCCAAAACGGACAGCAAACAGTCCACACAGTTTCAGCACGCTAAGAAGGGTTCCGAGGTGTGATTTTGGCTAGTTTTGCCAATTTCGGGTAAGGTAAGGTTTCTCCTTTAAATTTGGAAGTTATGGGGTTGTTATGCAGTTTATTATGTACCTTTTATACTGCTGGAAGTATGGAAAAATCGTTGGGATGCTCAGCGAAAGAAACAATCTAAATTGAAGTCGCCGTAGTTAAATTATAGTCGAAGTGAGGAGTGGTGTGTTTGGAGGCTGCTGCTGGTTGGGTGGTGTGTGTTGCAGAGTCTAAATGTGTTCTAAAATAGGTGTGGAATTTTCTGGTTGCATCCA